>NW_027253268.1:0-16809 GCF_044704955.1 Pristiophorus japonicus
CCCAGCCCCCTGCCCACTGCCCCCAGCCCCCTGCCCCCAGCCCCCAGCCCCCTGCCCTGGCCCACTGCCCCCAGCCCCCAGCCCCCTGCCCCAGCCCACTGCCCCCAGCCCCCTGCCCACTGCCCCCAGCCCCCAGCCCCCTGCCCTGGCCCACTGCCCCCAGCCCCCAGCCCCCTGCCCCCTGCCCACTGCCCCCAGCCCCCTGCCCACTGCCCCCAGCCCCCTGCCCCCAGCCCCCTGCCCCCAGCCCCGGCCCACTGCCCCCAGCCCCCTGCCCACTGCCCCCAGCCCCCTGCCCCCAGCCCCCAGCCCACTGCCCCCAGCCCCCTGCCCCCAGCCCCGGCCCACTGCCCCCAGCCCCCTGCCCACTGCCCCCAGCCCCCTGCCCCCAGCCCCCAGCCCCCTGCCCTGGCCCACTGCCCCCAGCCCCCAGCCCCCTGCCCCAGCCCACTGCCCCCAGCCCCCAGCCCCCAGCCCCAGCCACCAGCCCACTGCCCCCAGCCCCCTGCCCCCAGCCCCCAGCCCACTGCCCCCAGCCCCCAGCCCCCTGCCCTGGCCCACTGCCCCCAGCCCCCAGCCCCCTGCCCCCTGCCCACTGCCCCCAGCCCCCTGCCCACTGCCCCCAGCCCCCTGCCCCCAGCCCCCTGCCCCCAGCCCCGGCCCACTGCCCCCAGCCCCCTGCCCACTGCCCCCAGCCCCCTGCCCCCAGCCCCAGCCCCCTGCCCCCAGCCCCCTGCCCCCTGCCCTGGCCCACTGCCCCCAGCCCCCAGCCCCCTGCCCCAGCCCACTGCCCCCAGCCCCCAGCCCCCAGCCCACTGCCCCCAGCCCCCTGCCCCCAGCCCCCAGCCCACTGCCCCCAGCCCCCTGCCCCCAGCCCCGGCCCACTGCCCCCAGCCCCCTGCCCCCAGCCCCCAGCCCACTGCCCCCAGCCCCCTGCCCCCAGCCCCGGCCCACTGCCCCCAGCCCCCTGCCCACTGCCCCCAGCCCCCTGCCCCCAGCCCCCAGCCCACTGCCCCCAGCCCCCTGCCCCCAGCCCCGGCCCACTGCCCCCAGCCCCCGGCCCACTGCCCCCAGCCCCCTGCCCCCAGCCCCGGCCCACTGCCCCCAGCCCCCTGCCCCCAGCCCCCAGCCCCCTGCTCCCAGCCCCGGCCCACTGCCCCCAGCCGCAGCCTCCAGCCCACTGCCCCCAGCCCCCTGACCCCGGCCCCAGCCCCCAGCCCACTGCCCCCAGCCCACTGACCCCAGCCCCCTGCCCCCAGTCCCGGCCCACTGCCCCCAGCCCCCTGCCCCCAGCCCCGGCCCACTGCCCCCAGCCGCAGCCTCCAGCCCACTGCCCCCAGCCCCCTGACCCCGGCCCCAGCTCCAGCCCCCAGCCCCCAGCCCCCAACCCACTGCCCCCAGCCCATTGCCCCCAGCCCCCTGCCCCCAGCCCCCAGCCCCCTGCCCTGGCCCACTGCCCCCAGCCCCCAGCCCCCTGCCCCAGCCCACTGCCCACAGCCCCCAGCCCCCAGCCCCAGCCCCCAGCCCACTGCCCCCAGCCCCCTGCCCCCAGCCCCCAGCCCCCTGCCCCGGCCTACTGCCCCCAGCCCCCTGCCCCCAGCCCCCAGCCCACTGCCCCCAGCCCCCAGCCCCCGGCCCCCAGCCCCGGCCCACTGCCCCCAGCCCCCTGCCCCCAGCCCCCAGCCCCCAGCCCACTGCCCCCAGCCCCCTGCCCCCAGCCCCGGCCCACTGCCCCCAGCCCCCTGCCCACTGCCCCCAGCCCCCTGCCCCCAGCCCCCAGCCCACTGCCCCCGGCCCACTGCCCCCAGCCCCCTGCCCCCAGCCCCGGCCCACTGCCCCCAGCCCCCTGCCCCCAGCCCCGGCCCACTGCCCCCAGCCCCCTGCCCCCAGCCCCCAGCCCCCTGCTCCCAGCCCCGGCCCACTGCCCCCAGCAGCAGCCTCCAGCCCACTGCCCCCAGCCCCCTGACCCCGGCCCCAGCCCCCAGCCCACTGCCCCCAGCCCACTGCCCCCAGCCCACTGCCCCCAGCCCATTGCCCCACTGTACCCAGCCCCCAGCCCCCAGTTACCAGCCCACTGCCCCCAGCCCCCTGCCCCCAGCCCCTGGCCTACTGCCCCCAGCCCATTGCCCCCTGACCCCGGCCCCCAGCCCCACTGTCCCTAGCCCCCAGCCCCACTGTCCCCAGCCCATGGCCCATGGCGCACTGCTCACTGATCACACGGAGCATCCACACTGTGCTGAACATTTTGCCCCAGTAGGTCCCTGGGACCCGCCCCTGAAGGACATTTTTCAAAGAAAAGCAGGGGATTTATCCCCAGTGTCCTGGGACCAATATTTATCCCGCAATCAACATCACTGAAACAGATTATCGGGTCATTATCACATTGCTGATTGTGGGAGCTTGCTGTGCGCAAATTGGCTGCCGCGTTTCCCACATTGCAACAGTGGCCACACTCCAAAAGTACTTCATTGGCTGTAAAGTGCTTTGAGACCTTTGGTGGTCATGAAAGGCGCTATATAAATGCAAGTCTTTATTTTCTTTTAGCTTCCGGGTCGTTAGCAGCAGCTTCCGGGTCGTTGGCAGCAGATTCCGGGTCGTTGGCAGCAGATTCCGGGTCGTTGGCAGCAGTCACTCTGTTATCAGAATAGTCCAGGTTGCGTCTGCCAGCTGAGCGAATACGGGTGGAGCCCTGTCAATGGTAAGATGCTGGTTCGGTGGTAAACTGGGATGTAAGCAAGGAAGGAAAGCACTTTGTGGGTTGCGTTTCTGTGATGCAGGAATGTGACACAACTCCCTGAGATGTTGAAGGCGAGATGGAGGATGCGTGTGTGAGCAGCAGGTAAAGAGGGTGGCCATCGTGGAGACTATTCGTTGCCAGGCCGTCTCGATCCTACATACTGGTTTACCTCCCTGTGAATGAACAACTCCAACGCTCTGCTGGCTGGCCTCCCATCTTCCACCCTCCACATACTTGAGCTCGGCTGCTTGTGTCCTAACTCGCACCAAGTCCCGCTCACCCATCACCCCCTGTGATCGCTGACCGACACTGGCTCTCGGTCCACCCATGGCTTGATGCAAAATCCTCGTGTTCAAATCCCTCCGTGGCCTCGCCCCTCCCCTTCTCTGTAACCTCCTCCAGCCTCACAGCCCTCCGATATCTCTATGTGCCTTCTCTTGTCCATCCTTTGCTCCCACCATCGGTGGCCGTGCCTTCAGCCGCCTAAAGCCCCAGACCTCTGGTGGTCCCGTGCAGTCAGCTCACCGGCCTTTAAATGAAAACAACACGCACTGCACGGACTTTTGCATGGGCCCTGCAGCCCGTTAAAGTAGCCATACAACACCAAATAAAATTAGAGGGAACATTGCGCAGTGCTGAGGGAGTGCTGCACTGTCGGAGGGACAGTACTGAGGGAGTGCTGCAATGTTGGAGGGGCAGTACTGAGGGAGTGCTGCACTGTTGGAGGGAAGGTACTGAGGGAGTGCTGCACTGTCGGAGGGGCGGTACTGAGGGAGCGCCGCACTGTCAGAGGGGCAGTACTGAGGGAGTGCTGCACTGTTGGAGGGGCAGTACTGAGGGAGTGCTGCACTGTTGGAGGGGCAGTACTGAGGGAGTGCTGCACTGTCGGAGAGGGAGTGCTGTACTGTTGGAGGGGCAGTACTGCGGGAGTGCTGCACTGTTAGAGGGGCAGTACTGAGGGAGTGCTGCACTGTTGGAGGGGCAGTACTGAGGGACTGCTGCACTGTTGGAGGGGCAGTACTGAGGGAACGCCGCACTGTTGGAGGGGCAGTACTGAGGGAGTGTTGCACTGTTGGAGGGGCAGAACTGAGGGAACGCTGCACTGTTGGAGGGGCGGTACTGAGGGAGTGCTGCACTGTTGGAGGGGCAGTACTGAGGGAACGCCGCACTGTTGGAGGGGCAGTACTGAGGGAGTGTTGCACTGTTGGAGGGGCAGAACTGAGGGAACGCTGCACTGTTGGAGGGGCAGTACTGAGGGAGTGCTGCACTGTCGGAGGGGCAGTACTGAGGGAGCGCCGCACTGTCGGAGGGGCAGTACTGAGGGAGTGTTGCACTGTCGGCGGGGCAGTACTGAGGGAGCACCGCACTGTCGGAGGGGCAGTACTGAGGGAGTGTTGCACTGTTGGAGGGGCAGTACTGAGGGAGCGCCGCACTGTCGGAGGGGCAGTACTGAGGGAGTGTTGCACTGTCAGAATTGCCGTCTTTTGGGTTGAGACATTAAACCCGAGGCACCATCTGACCTCTTGTGTAAATGCAAAAGATCGCACCACACTGTTTGAAGAAGGAAGTAAGCCTCCTGTCCAATATTCCTCCTGCAACTCTTTAATCAGCTTGTCACTTGGCCGATTGCTGTGTGCCGGTCCTGTCTGTGTGCCACATGGTGGTTGCAATGGGCTTTATTCCAGCACTGACTGTACCTCACAGTAATTCATTGTGTATGAAACACAGTGAAATGTTTATGAGCGAGAGAATGAAGCAGCCTTTCTTTCTTCCTTTTCATTAACTATTGGCAGTTGCTCAATGGCCTGTTTGTTCGGATTCTGTGAAATATCTTTGCCGGCATGTCCTGCAAAGCAAAATGCTGACTCACTGAAAACCAGTATTGAAAGGTCAAAGTAAAACTAAGGCAGCGGCTCTGTGGGCTCTGGCGCCCTCTGGTGGTCACGCTGAAAACTACCTGCTGGAATCCCATCTCAGCCCAGCCGCGATTCGCTGGAGCGATGGGGTCAAGGGAGGCCGTTGAATCCAACTGCAAGATCCAACATCACCTCCTGCCCCGCTGCCCTGTCACTAACCCATTCCAAGGTACTGGGCCACCACTGCCCTACCTTCACCTTCACAGAGGCGTACGAGAGCAGGGGCCTTACATTAAACATCCGTAACACAAAGGTCCTCCACCAACCTGACCCCGCCACACAGCACTGCCCCCCGATTATCAAAATCCACGACGAGGCTTTGGTCAACGTGGACCACTTTCCATACCTCGGGAGCCTACTGTCAGCAAGGGCAGGCATTGGCGACGAGGTCCAACACCGCCTCCAGTGCGCCAGCGCAGACTTCGGTCGCCTGAGGAAGAGAGTGTTTGAAGAGCAGGACCTCAAACCCAGCACCAAGCTCATGGTCTACAGGGCAGTAGTGATACCCGCCCTCCTGTATGGCTCAGAGACATGGACCATGTACAGTAGACACCTCAAAGCGCTGGAGAAGTACCACCAGCGCTGTCTCCGCAAGATCCTGCAAATCCACTGGGAGGACAGATGCACCAACATCAGTGCTCTCGCTCAGACCAACATCCCCAGCATCGAAGCACTGACCACGCTCGACCAGCTCCGCTGGGCGGGCCACATCGTCCTCATGCCCGATGTTAGACTCCCGAAACAAGCACTCTACTCCGAGCTCTGTCACGGCAGGCGGGCTCCAGGAGGGCAGAGAAAACACTTCAAGGACAGCCTCAAAGCCTCCTTGAAAGATTGTAACATCCCCACCGACTCTTAGGAATCCCTGGCCCAAGACCTCTCAAAATGAAGGAGAAGCATCCGGGAAGGCACTGAACACCTCGAGTCGCTTCGCCGGGAGCACACGGAAGCCAAGCACAAACAGCGGGAGGAGCCCACGGCAACCCAAGCCCCCCACCCACCCGTTCCTCCGACCACCGTCTGCCCCACCTGTGACTGTAGATTCCACATTGGTTTCATCAGTGTCCTGGAAACTCATCTTAGTGTGGTAGCAAGTCATCCTCGACTCCGAGGGGCAGCCTAAGAGTCAACATGCCGCAATTGGACTCAGTGACAGCGCTCTCACCTCTGACTCGCAGTACTGAGGGAGCACCGCACTGTCGGAGGGGCAGTACTGAGGGAGCGCCGCACTGTCGGAGGGGCAGTACTGAGGGAGCACCGCACTGTCGGAGGGGCAGTACTGAGGGAGCGCCAAACTGTCGGAGGGGCAGTACTGAGGGAGCGCCGCACTGTCGGAGGGGCAGTACTGAGGGAGCGCCGCACTGTCGGAGGGGCAGTACTGAGGGAGCGCCGCACTGTCGGAGGGGCAGTACTGAGGGAGCGCCGCACTGTCGGAGGGGCAGTACTGAGGGAGCTGTGCACTGTCGGAGGGGCAGTACTGAGGGAGCGCCGCACTGTCGGAGGGGCAGTACTGAGGGAGCGCCGCACTGTCGGAGGGGCAGTACTGAGGGAGCGCCGCACTGTCGGAGGGGCAGTACTGAGGGAGTGCTGCACTGTCGGAGGGGCAGTACTGAGGGAGCGCCCCACTGTCGGAGGGGCAGTACTGAGGGAGCGCCGCACTGTCGGAGGGGCAGTACTGAGGGAGTGCCGCACTGTCGGAGGGGCAGTACTGAGGGAGTGCGGCACTGTCGGAGGGGCAGTACTGAGGGAGCGCTGCACTGTTGGAGGTGCAGTACTGAAGGAGAACTGCACTGTCGGAGGGGCAGTACTGAGGGAGCCTGTACTGTTGGAGGGACAGTACTGAGGGAGCGCCGCACTGTCGGAGGGGCAGTACTGAGGGAGCGCTGCACTGTCGGAGGGGCGGTACTGAGGGAGCGCCGCACTGTCGGAGGGGTAGTACTGAGGGAGCGCCGCACTGTCGGAGGGGCGGTACTGAGGGAGCGCCGCAGTGTTGGAGGGGAAGTACTGAGGGAGCCTGTACTAGCGGAGGGGCAGTACTGAGGGAGCGCTGCACTGTCGGAGGGGCGGTACCGAGGGAGCGCCGCACTGTCGGAGGGGCGGTACTGAGGGAGCGCCGCACTGTCGGAGGGGCGGTACTGAGGGAGCGCCGCACTGTCGGAGGGGCGGTACTGAGGGAGCGCTGCACTGTCGGAGGGGCGGTACTGAGGGAGCGCTGCAGTGTTGGAGGGGCAGTACTGAGGGAGCACCGCACTGTCAGAGGGGCAGTACTGAGGGAGCGCTGCACTGTCGGAGGGGCGGTACTGAGGGAGCGCTGCAGTGTTGGAGGGGCAGTACTGAGGGAGCACTGTAGTGTTGGAGGGGCAGTACTGAGGGAGCCTGTACTAGCGGAGGGGCGGTACTGAGGGAGCGCCGCATGTCGGAGGGGCAGTACTGAGGGAGCCTGTACTAGCGGAGGGGCGGTACTGAGGGAGCCTGTACTAGCGGAGGGCCGGTACTGAGGGAGCGCCGTACTGTTGGAGAGGCAGTACTGAGGGAGCGCCGCACTGTCGGAGGGGCGGTACTGAGGGAGCGCCGCACTGTCGGAGGGGCAGTACTGAGGGAGCCTGTACTAGCGGAGGGGCGGTACTGAGGGAGCGCCGCACTGTCGGAGGGGCGGTACTGAGGGAGCGCCGCACTGTTGGAGAGGCAGTACTGAGGGAGCGCCGCACTGTCGGAGGGGCGGTACTGAGGGAGCGCCGCACTGTTGGAGGGGCAGTACTGAGAGAGCACCGCACTGTTGGAGGGGCAGTACTGAGGGAGCGCCGCACTGTTGGAGGGGCAGTACTGAGGGAGCGCCGCACTGTCGGAGGGGCAGTACTGAGGGAGCGCCGCACTGTTGGAGGGGCAGTACTGAGGGAGCGCCGCACTGTTGGAGGGGCAGTACTGAGGGAGTGCCGTACTGTTGGTGAGGCAATAATTAGGGAACACTGCGCTGTCTCAGATGCCATTTTTCAGAAAGAAGTTGCAAATATAAATATTGAGTCCTTAAACCTGAATTCCTAACCGTGCCGGCCAGTTCTGGCAGGGGCAAGGCCGAGCCCTCGACCAGCAGCGGGGCTGAAAGGACACAAGATGTGGGCATCCTCAAACATTATCCTCCTGCTGGCACGCACCACTTGCTTTACTGCTCTCCCCTCACCACAACGGCACCCTTGTGCCTTCCTCATTTCACACACCCAGGAAATGCAGCCTACCCAGCCAGTGGGTGAGCAAAAGGAAAATGAGCATGAAGAAGAAGATTGATTTGACACTCCCAGCCACCAGCTCCTCGAGGTCGACCAGCAGGGCATTTGCAGTGTCCGCACTGAAAGTTAGCAGCCTCCCAGCAGCCTTGCTGCAGCCCCTGGGGTAGCCCTGCGTGACATCAGTAGGATAGGCAAAGGCACACACTGGACAGTCACAAAGGGAATGCATAAGGGTGACGAGTTGATTTCTTGATGTCACATTGGATGGATAGACGTATATAGGTGGATTGGAAAGTTTGCTTTTATTTCAGCATCATGGCCAAGGGGCTGCTGCGATGGTCAGTAACAGGGAAGGAAAGGTGTGAGACACTAATGTCAAAAGGGGAATTGGGGTTGTGGTCACTGGGACCGCAGGCGAATGATTCCATCCCGGTTATCCCAGCCACAAAGGATCTGTCTGGGTTGCATCCTTCCATCTGATCTCCCCTCTTCTGTATCTTGGTAATTACTGGTAATACTGCAGGGAATCGAACACAGCCAGGGTGATCTCCTGGACCAGTGTCGATCGCCTGGATGGGTCGGAGAGGAATTTTCCCAGATTTTTGCTCCCTGAATTGGCCTGGGTTTTTATCTGGTTTTTGCCTCTCCCGCGAGATCACATGGCTCCGGTTGGGGTGGAGTGTAGAATGTTTCAGTATAAGGGGTGTCGCAGTTGTGTGAGGCGGACTGGTTGGGCTGGGTGCTCTTTGCCTTTCCGTCATGGGTTTATATGTAACCTTCAGGGCTGCTGACCGAGGGTCGTGCGGCTGTTTGTCGGCCGGAGCGGACATGAAACAGCCTTCTTCTGCGCTGTAAATTTCTATGTTTCCTCTTCCCCCTCTGCAAGTGGATGCTATAAATGTGAAATGACAGCATAAAATGCTGAAAATACTCAGTTGGTCAGGCAGCGTCTCAACCCGAGACGTGAATTCTGTTTTTCTCTCCACGGATGTTGTTGAGTATTTGTAGCATATTGTGTCTTCTCAAAGGCCTTCATTTACCTTCCGAGCCCTTGCAAGCATCCAGCAGCACTCACTACACACTTAAAAAAATGTTTCACATCTACTGCAGCAAGCCACTACTACAATAAAAATGTTAAAACCCACGCCAAAAGCTTAAATACAAACTTTACAAACTTACCTGAACGATGTGTGTGTCCCTTTAAGAGGTGCTGATATTGCCACTGTCAGCCAGCTTGCACACCAGGTGAACCATTCAACACTAGACTCGAAGTTCACATTTGTGACGTTAAGTTGCCGCCATTTATGCTGCCATTTTGTTCGGGATGGCGCTGCCAGTTACCAGCAGCGCAGAGGCAGGGACCAAAATGGTGCCCGCGGTGAGACCCGCCAGCAACTGGCGAAAGAGCGGCGGCCACCATTTTAGTGCCATCTAGTGGCACTACGGAGTGGCGCTAAGGCCACGAATTTCTCGCCCTTGCTGTCTTAGAGAAACGATGAGCCAGAATTTGTTGCGCGTTTAACCGTGCGTTTAATGGTGCTCTCCGTTACAATTGTCCAGCAATTTGTGGCGAGGAAGAGAGATGCCGTGAGCTGCGAATATCCACGAGTTAAAATCGCAAAGCCGGGAGCTCACGATCAAACTCGTCGTGTGTGTCAAGAAATTGCTGGTTTTGCACATTAAATACAAAGTTAACTTGCCACAGACAGTTAAGGCGGGTATTTAACAACGTAAGGACACTTTTACTCAATCTCTCCAGCCCAGAAAGGCAACAATTGGAACTGTGACGTCTTCATCCTGCAGGTCATCAATTGTTGTTGGAGATTTATTTCATTTTAATTTTTTTTCTTATTTTTCCTTTTTGTCTCTTTTTTCCTTTCTTAATCCAATCCTTTTTTCTCTCTCTTTATTTCTCTCTTTGTCCCTGATTTGACTCTAATTCATTCTCTGTTGTTCCTGTTTCTTTCTCAATCCTTAAATCTCATTGGTTAAGGAGATAGACTGGATTACTAGTCCAGTAATGTAATGTATGCACCTGCATACAGTTTTGGTTTCCATATTTACGAAAGGATACACTTGCTTTGGAGGCAGCTCAGAGAAGGTTCACTAGGTTGATTCCAGGGATGAGAGGGTTGACTTATGAGGAAAGGTTGAGTAGGTTGGGTCTCTACTCATTGGAATTCAGAAGAATGAGAGGTGATCTTATCAAAACATATAAGATTATGAGGGGGCTTGACAAGATGGATGCAGAGAGGATGTTTCCACTGATGGGGGAGACTAGAACTAGAGGGCATGATCTTAGAATAAGGGACCGCCCATTTAAAACTGAGATGAGGAGAAATTTTTTCTCTCAGAGGGTTGTAAATCTGTGGAAGTCACGCCTCAGAGAGCTGATAAATTTAAGACAGAAATAGAGAGTTTCATAAACGATGAGGGGTTATGGGAAGCGGGCGGGGAAGTGGAGCTGAGTCCATGATCAGATCAGCCATGATCTTATTTGAATGGCGAAGCAGGCTCATGGGGCCATATGGCCTATTCCTGCTCCTATTTCTTATGTTCTTATGTGAGTATGCTCACAGGTTTATCGAGCTGTCATGGAAGGCCTCCTCGTAGGACTGCTCCTGGGCCTGGCCATCAGCCGGTCCAGGCAGCGGGCAGTCGAGGGGGCCGTTCAGCCCGACTGCCTGCCTCTCTTCCACAGTTACATCCGAGCCAGGGTGCCTCTGGAGATGGAGCACGCGGTGTCCACTGGTACACTCACGGCCTTCCGCGAGAGGAGGGCACCGGAGGAACTGGAGTGCATCATCACCCCCAGCAACCAAATTTTAATTTGATTTAAGCTTTCTTTAAAGTTTTATTTGGAAATGTGTGGGTTCTAGTGCCCTTACTAATAGGGGGCACTTGATTGTATGTTACTTTAAAATAGTTGTAGAGCTGTTGCATTCGGAGTGGCTTAGCCAGTCACATGATGTTCACAAGACTCAATAAAACGCTACAATGAGGCCTGCAGTTGTGAGCCTAGTGGATGAACTGGTAATGTGTAGTGTGATTACTAAACCTATGCTACAGGTTGAACCTCCATTATCCAGAACTCCCTTATCCGGAACCACCCCTCGTCCAGAACCATTCCCGGCCACCAGGTGGCGCATGCGCAGAACCCTGATATGGACAAATTGAAGGCCTTCCTCGCTGGCCTGGCCCCGCGATCACTGGCCTGACCCCGCAATCCACCATCCCCCTAATGATCTCTCTGTCGCACTCCCATCCCCAAACCAGCCAACCCCAATATCCCCTTGCTCAGTACCTGTACCATCCAATTTAACGTGACCACCCCTCGTCCGGAACCATCCCTTATCGGGAACAGGCCAGGTCCTGAGGGTTCTGGATAAGGGAGTTTTAACCTGCAGTTCTTAATAGCAATGTCTTGCTGTGAATTCTGCAAATACATTACAAGCAACATAACCATTCTGCCATTGTTGACCACAAGCCCAATCTGTCATTCAATCACATGTGCAAAGTTCCGTTCCAAAATTTCCATTTATATTTTATTTGTGAGAGATCGAACGCGACAGGGTAAAGACAAGTTTAGTGCACAGGTTTTGAGAACCGGGTTAGGAGTTCTCTACTGGTCTATCCCCAGGCTGAACCTCTCACTGCCCCGCTCAGCACAGAATCCACCCTCAGCTTTGCACTACGGTGAAATTGTTCTTACAGACTCCAGGAATGGATGTGTTCGCTTCCCTCTATATATATATATATACACACACACACACACACACACTAAATGGTACGATGCTAAAGCGGGTAGAGGAAGAGAGAGACTCGCGCCGGGTGTATGTACACAATGCCACAAGTTGAGAAGGCTGTTAACAAAAGCACATGGCATCCTGGGATAGAGGGCTAGAACACACAGCAGCAAGGAGGGCTGCCATTGGAGCATTGTGGCCAAACGTTAGGAAAGATGTCAAGGAATTGGAGAGGGTGCAGAACAGATTTACTGAATTGGTACCAGGGATTAGGGACTTACTTCACTTATGAGGAGAGACTGGAGACGCTGAGGTTGTTCTCCTTGGTGCAGAGAAGGTTGAGGTGAGTCTAAAAAGGGGCCTCCCCAAAAATGAGGGGTTTTGATAGTGTTAATCAGGAGAA
Source organism: Pristiophorus japonicus (assembly GCF_044704955.1). NCBI lineage: Eukaryota > Metazoa > Chordata > Chondrichthyes > Pristiophoridae > Pristiophorus > Pristiophorus japonicus. The sequence continues at coordinate 12,027 of NW_027253268.1, forward strand.
ACTGTTCAAAGTAGCAGGAGGGCCAGGAACCAAAGGACACAAATTTGAGATAATTGGCAAACGAACCAGGGGGAGAGAACGGTTTAACGTTCAAAAGGGGAAGAGAAGGGGGAGTGGGACTAATTGGGTAGGTCTCTCAAAGAGCCAACACAGGAACAATGGGCCGAATGGCCTCCTTCTGGGCTGTAGCATTCTATGATTTTATGATGTGTATCCACACACACACACACACACAAACCCATTGCACTATTTTGGTTACCCGCCTAAAGTATCCAGCTGCAGCTCCCTGATGTGTGTCTGAGTGATAAAGGACAGGAATTATCGGGTTTTTACCAGTGTGTGTGGGGGGGGGGGGGGGGGAGGGGGATGGGGGAGGCGCGGGTACAGAGCTTCTGGAATTTTCCTCATCATCCCAAGGGCTCGGGCTGACCGGATTCCTGCTCCAGTTTCCGGCTGGAGGTCGGAGGTCACACTCTCCGTGCCAGCGTGCACGGCCTGGGCTCAGCCACGAGAAAAAGGGGCCTATTTGGCCAGGCTGCAGGCAGCAGGAGGATGGTGCGCCAGTGTGATCAAGAGGAGATCGCCGAGTCGGCCTGCCTGGAACCATTTCGGCTCCCAGTTTAATGAATGACGGTCTGGCAAGATTGTTATTGATGAGGTATCCCTTGAATATCTGGCTCATCCCCCCCTCCCCCACCCCACCCCACCCCTTCTCTCTCCTCCTCTTCCTCCTTCCTCTTCCTCTTCCTCCTCTCCCCCCTCTCTTCCCTGGACCTGCTCCACCCACACCCTTAGCGTCCCAGAGGCCACGCCCACCACCCCCCTCCACACGCCCCCCCCCCCTCTGCATACGCCCCCCCACCCCTCTCCACACCCCCTTAGCGTCCCAGAGGTCACGGCCCCCCTCTCCACAACCCCCCCCCCCCACACTTCACTCTCTCTCTTCCCCCCGGACCCGTGCCACCCACAACCCCATACCGTCCGAGGTCACGGCCCCCCTCTCCAAGCCCCCCCCACCCTGCAGCTTTCTCCCCCCCCCCCCCCCCGTGTCCTGCATGAACCCCACTTTTGTACATCAATAATCTGCTTTTTATTTAAGCTCTCCCATATTGACACCGTGCGCTTTCACTCGAGCCTCTGCTCCACAGCCGGAGCTGTTTAGAAGATCAGGCAGCCCCAGTTGTCCTGGGAGTGCGTGGGATGTGCGGCGATGACCTTGGTGACAATCCTTCTCCTCCGGCGCTGGTTGTCCGCCCCGCTCAGCGCCCGAGTGGCCACGGTGGAGGTGACTCTTCGCCGCTCTCCAGGGGCCACCGCCCTGGCCCTCAGGAAGTCCAGCTCGGCGGCGAAAGGCTGGCGGGGGCTGGGCCGAGCCGGCCGCCGCAGGCAGCCCGTCACTGCAGCACTCCGAGGGCGGGTAGGAACCGCGGCTGGCGTCCTCGCCCAGCGAGAGCCGCGAGCTGCCCTGGCTGCTGCGCTCCCCCGATATCAGCGAGGACTCGCGGCTGGAGCGCGGCGTGGCGGGGCGCGGCGGGCTGGGGTACGGCAGGGCGGTGTCGGAGGTGGACGGCTGGGAGTAGCCACACCGGCAGCCGGGCACCGAGTCGGTCTGGGTTTGGGCGTCAGAGCGCCCGACTCTCGAGCAACAGCCGCTGCGCCTCATCATCTTCTCGGGCTGGTCCACGAGGCAGACTCGCTCCCGGGGCTCGGCCCCCTGCTTGCATTCTTTCTTCCACACCCGGAGGCACACGTTGACTTTCTGCGTGTGCGGGTCCTGGCTGCACTCTGGGCCGGGAGGCCCCTCCGGCCCGTGACACTGGCTCAGTGGCTTGTTCTGGTTGGAGGCTGCGCTCAGTTGGTTGAGCTTGGTGTCCCCGTAGGTCCGCTTCAAGGGGTGCCCTTCCTCCTTCTCCAGCCTCTTCCGACACGCTTCCCGCTGCTTGTACAACCGTTGCTGGCGCTTCTCCTCCAAGGCCCAGGGGTTCTGCTTCAGTTCCATAGCCGCCGCCGCGCTCCGGCAATTCTTCGCGCAGGGCTCCACGTTCTTCCTCTTCCCCTGGGCTTTCCTCCTCCGCGCCCCCAGCTTGCCCGCCTCCCTCGCTGCCATCTCCTCGTGCTGGCAGGCTGGAAACGGCCACTGCTCACAACCCAGGCCACTGCCGCAGGCGCTGTCGGCCTGGCCTGCGTCAATGGCGATGATGTCGGGCGCGGAGGTGCACTGGCTCTGGGAGGTGGAGGGCTCACCGACCTCCAGCTGGGTGAACGCAATGTCCCGGCGATTGTCCAGCGCAATCCTCCACGCCTTTCTCTTGGGTTTGTTGGGCAGCTTGGGAGCTGGTTTTGAAGTGCCGGCCGACTCCAAGGCACAAGCCTGGCGCTTCTCTCGTCTCCTGATGTAGGAGAGTCCTCTCGGTTTCCGCCTGCACCGATACTGCACCACCTTATCCCCGGATCGCACCTTGATCTCAGTCTGGCCAGATACGTCGGCTGGATCAAACTGCAAATCCAACTGAGATCCCGAGGAGCCGCTGTTGTTAAATTGGATGGCGTTCCTCTCGTGGACTTGTGGGCAGCCTTTTGCCTTATTCATATCCTTTCTTCCCCATGAGCAACGGCTGTTTACGAACCTCCTCGCCATCGGTCTACCATTGCAGCCGCCTGGCCAGATGCCAGTAGCCCTGGAGGGCCAGCCTTACATTGTCTTCTCCGCGATGCACCAAGGTGGGTTGGCAAACATCTCCAGGCTCCTGCACTGACCTCGGCCTCAGCGTTGGCATGGCCACCCTCACTGTGACATCAGACCAGCCTCCATAGCGAGAAGTGCAAGATAGCGGAGGGCAGGAGAGAACAAGCAACCAGGAGACCTAGGAGAGAGCACAGCACTTTAACACTCAACGCCCGATAGCTGGCTGGCATGGTGGGTGAGGTGGGCATTATTAAGGCAGTCACCGCACAGCCTCCTATGTATTTATTAATTGAGCAGAGACAGATCAATATGTCCCTAACCAGCCTCAGGCTTCCAATCATTGTATGTTTTAATTGGGCGATAAAGAGATTTCTTTGTTTAGTTGTTCACAGACTAGAAACTCAACCCCGGGCAGCAGGGTGAGCTGGAGATGCCACTGGGTGAGTTGGTTGTACTGCGAGCCTCAGCCTCTGCCAGCACTCGCCCACTTCAACGTACCATCACCTTTCTCACATACCGCACCATTGGCCGATGGCAGAGCATAGCCGGAGTCGGCACACGTTCTTGGTAAGTGCATTCTGAAACTGAGAGAGAGAGGGGGGAAGTGAGTGAGAGAGAGAGAGAGGGGGGAAGTGAGTGAGAGAGAGAGAGAGGGGGGAAGTGAGTGAGAGAGAGAGAGAGAGTGGGGAGGAGTGAGTGAGAGAGAGAGAGAGAGAGAGAGAGAGAGAGAGAGAGAGAGAGAGAGAGAGAGAGAGGGGGGAAGTGAGTGAGAGAGAGAGAGAGGGGAAGTGAGTGAGAGAGAGAGGGGGGGAAGTGAGTGAGAGAGAGAGGGGGGGAAGTGAGAGAGAGAGAGAGGGGGGAAGTGAGAGAGAGAGAGGGGGGGGAAGTGAGAGAGAGAGAGGGGGGAAGTGAGAGAGAGAGAGGGGGGGAAGTGAGAGAGAGAGAGGGGGGGGAAGTGAGAGAGAGAGAGGGGGGGAAGTGAGAGAGAGAGGGGGGGGAAGTGAGAGAGAGAGAGGGGGGGGAAGTGAGAGAGAGAGAGGGGGGGGAAGTGAGAGAGAGAGAGGGGGGGGAAGTGAGAGAGAGAGAGGGGGGGGAAGTGAGAGAGAGAGAGGGGGGGAAGTGAGAGAGAGAGAGGGGGGGAAGTGAGAGAGAGAGAGGGGGGGAAGTGAGAGAGAGAGAGGGGGGGGAAGTGAGAGAGAGAGAGGGGGGGAAGTGAGAGAGGGGGGGAAGTGAGAGAGAGAGAGGGGGGGAAGTGAGAGAGAGAGAGGGGGGGAAGTGAGAGAGAGAGGGGGGGAAGTGAGAGAGAGAGAGGGGGGGAAGTGAGAGAGAGAGAGAGGGGGGGGAAGTGAGAGAGAGAGAGAGGGGGGAAGTGAGAGAGAGAGAGAGGGGGGGAAGTGAGAGAGAGAGAGGGGGGGAAGTGAGAGAGAGGGGGGGGAAGTGAGAGAGAGAGGGGGGGGGAAGTGAGAGAGAGAGGGGGGGAGCGTGAGAGAGAAGAGGGGGGGAAGCGTGAGAGGGGGGGGAGCGTGAGAGAGGGGGGGGAGCGTGAGAGAGGGGGGGGGAGCGTGAGAGAGGGGGGGACGTGAGAGAGGGGGGGGGAGCGAGAGAGAGGGGGGGGGGAGCGTGAGAGAGGGGGGGGGGAGCGTGAGAGAGGGGGGGGAGCGTGAGAGAGGGGGGGGAGCGTGAGAGAGGGGGGAGCGTGAGAGAGGGGGGGAGCGTGAGAGAGGGGGGGGAGCGTGAGAGAGGGGGGGGAGCGTGAGAGGGGGGGGGAGCGTGAGAGAGGGGGGGGAGCGTGAGAGAGGGGGGGAGCGTGAGAGAGGGGGGGAGCGTGAGAGAGGGGGGGGAGCGTGAGAGAGGGGGGGAGCGTGAGAGAGGGGGGGAGCGTGAGAGAGGGGGGGGGAGCGTGAGAGAGGGGGGGGAGCGTGAGAGAGGGGGGGGAGCGTGAGAGAGGGGGGGAGCGTGAGAGAGGGGGGGGGAGCGTGAGAGAGGGGGGGGAGCGTGAGAGAGGGGGGGAGCGTGAGAGAGGGGGGTGGAGCGTGAGAGAGGGGGGTGGAGCGTGAGAGAGGGGGGTGGAGCGTGAGAGAGGGGGGGTGGAGCGTG
>NW_027253269.1:0-16802 GCF_044704955.1 Pristiophorus japonicus
CACACCCCCCCCTACACACACCCCCCCCTACACACACCCCCCCTACACACACCCCCCCCTACACACACCCCCCCTACACACACCCCCCCCTACACACACCCCCCCTACACACACCCCCCCCTACACACACCCCCCCCTACACACACCCCCCCTCTACACACACCCCCCCCCCTACACACACCCCCCCCCTACACACACCCCCCCCCTACACACACCCCCCCCCTACACACACCCCCCCCCTACACACACCCCCCCCCTACACACACACCCCCCCCCTACACACACCCCCCCCTACACACACCCCCCCCTACACACACCCCCCCCCTACACACACCCCCCCCTACACACACCCCCCCCTACACACACCCCCCCCTACACACACCCCCCCCCTACACACACCCCCCCCTAACACACCCCCCCCCCCTACACACACCACCCCCCCTACACACACCCCCCCCTACACACACCCCCCCCTACACACACCCCCCCCTACACACACACCCCCTACACACACCCCCCCTACACACACCCCCCCCTACACACACCCCCCCTACACACACCCCCCCCCCTACACACACACCCCCCTACACACACCCCCCCCTACACACACCCCCCCCTACACACATCACACCCCCCCTAATCACACCCCCCCCTACACACCCCCCCCCCCCACACACCCCCCCCCCTACACACCTCCCCCCTACACACCCCCCCCTACACATCCCCCCCTACACATCCCCCCCTACACATCCCCCCCTACACACCCCCCCCCTACACACCCCCCCCCTACACACCCCCCCCTACACACCCCCCCCCTACACACCCCCCCCTACACACACCCCCCCCTACACACACCCCCCCCTACACACACACCCCCCCTACACACACACCCCCCCTACACACACCCCCCCCCTACACACACCCCCCCCTACACACACCCCCCCCCTACACACACCCCCACCCCCCCTACACACACCCCCCCCTACACACACCCCCCCCTACACACACCCCCCCCTACACACACCCCCCCCTACACACACCCCCCCCTACACACACCCCCCCCCACATCAGCACCCCCCACACACACACACACACACACACACACACACACACCACCCCTCCCACACACACAAAGCGGGTGCCACATAAAAGAAAGGCCATCTTTCGGTGATGGGGTGTTTAGTTTTCAATGCACTCACAGGACTGTGTGTGTTCGCAGTGCACGTTGCAACTCAAAGCGTTTTCTCAAAAGGGGGCCTTTGGACGTTACGGCAATGTAAATATATCACCGTGGCAACCGATTATTGCAAGCTTGGCTGCCCTTTGAGCGTGAGGGCTGGTGCAACACTGGAGTCTATTTTGTCGCGAGTAATTGTACGCTGTTCACGTGCGTCGGAGACAGCCCGAGGCAACGTTAATGTCACGCTGCGTGACCACCAGTCCCACACTGTGACTCTCTCCCTCGCTAACTTGTTTATTGAATGATTGTAAAACGTTCGCTGGGTTCTAATGCAGTCTCTCTCTTTCAGGGGCCTCACGGACCTGCGGGAGCAGAGGGCCGAGAGGGTCTGAAGGGTTCCAAGGTATAGCCTTTCTTTTTATAGAAATAATAACGCAATAAGCAAACTTCCTTGCTACGCCAAGCGCAAAGCTTCGCGAAGCCGTGGTTGTTAAATTTACTGTGAGGGTTTTCTGCCGATAGAAACATAGAAATTTACAACGAGGAAGGAGGCCATTTCGGCCCGTCGTGTCCACGCCGGCCGACAAAGAGCCGCACGGCCCTCGGTCAGCGGCCCTGAAGGTTACAGATAAACCCACGAACAATGACGGAAAGGCAAAGAGCACCCAGCCCAACCAGTCCGCCTCTCACAACTGCGACACCCCTTAAACTGAAACATTCGACACTCCACCCCAACCGGAGCCATGGGATCTCCTGGGAGAGGCAGAAACCAGATAAAAACCCAGGCCAATTTAGGGAGAAAAAAATCTGGGAAAATTCCTCTCCGACCCATCCAGGCGATCGACACTAGTCCAGGAGATCACCCTGGCCGTATTTGATTCCCTGCAGTACTTACCATTATATTTGCACCGGCCAACAAAAGGTCATCCAGTCTAATCCCAATTACCAGCTCTAGGTCCGTAACATAAGAACATAAGAACATAAGAATTAGGAACAGGAGTAGGCCATCTAGCCCCTCGAGCCTGCTCCGCCATTCAAAAAGATCATGGCTGATCTGGCCGTGGACTCAGCTCCACTTACCCGCCCGCTCCCCATAACCCTTAATTCCCTTATTGGTTAAAAATCTATCTGTGATTTGAATACATTCAATGAGCTAGCCTCAACTGCTTCCTTGGGCAGAGAATTCCACAGATTCACAACCCTCTGGGAGAAGAAATTCCTTCTCAACTCGGTTTTAAATTGGCTCCCCCGTATTTTGAGGCTGTGCCCCCTAGTTCTAGTCTCCCCGACCAGTAGAAACAACCTCTCTGCCTCTATCTTGTCTATCCCTTTCATTATTTTAAATGTTTCTATAAGATCACCCCTCATCCTTCTGAACTCCAACGAGTAAAGACCCAGTCTACTCAATCTATCATCATAAGGTAAACCCCTCATCTCCGGAATCAGCCTCGTGAATTGTCTCTGTACCCCCTCCAAAGCTAGTATATCCTTCCTTAAGAAAAGTGACCAAAACTGGTAACCCTGCAGGTTACGGCACTTTAAGTGCCCATCCAACCATCTCTTAAAAGTAAGTGAGGGTTTCAAATCCACCACTCTTCCAGGCAGCGAGTTCCAGATCCCCACAACCCTCTGCGTGAAGAAGCCCCCTCTCAAATCCCCTCTAAACCTTTATCTCCTGACGACGTGGACTCCTGCTAGACTCTGGTTCCACGAGGCCAGCATTGCCTCGCCCTCGCCTCATGGGCTATTTGACTTGGAGGGCATCACTGCCGAATGCAAGCTGCCCCCGCCCCCCCCCCTCCCCCTTCAGGACGCCGGCTCTCATTTTCCACCAGAGTTCACTGGCGTGACTGTCGGGAACGGACACCACGCCCGGATGTTTTCCTCAGGATTGTTGCGGCAACTGATCCTGACGCCCACCACACCGCTGTCCGTGGGCGCTGTGGGGGTGGCCCATCCATAACTTGCCCGTCCGCTTGGCTCCCCAACAGGGAGATGTCGCAGTGTCCCGGTAACACCCATCAAACTTAAATCGGGAAACTGGGCCAGGCAGGAATTGGTTATATTTAAGCAATTGTGTTTCTCCATGTCATGGTCCTTTGGGATTCTATCCAGTGGGATAAGGGTTTGGTACACTGATATTCTGTACCATGGGAGAGGGGTTTGGTACACACATTCTATCCTGTGGGATATATGGGCAGGGCTTTGATCATCATCATAGGCGGTCCCTCGAAACGAGGGATGAGTTCACAGGTGTTTCAATGAAGGACCCAATATTTCGGATCCAGAACTACATCCTGAAGGGTGGAAGATGCCTGTGGGTGGATTGTTTTAACGTGGGGTGACCATTGCACACCAGCCACCACACGGGCTTGACAGAGCTAGGTCTTGGTCCAGTGGCAAGGGTTAACCAGGACGACTGGAGACCAGCTCTGCTGCACAGACCCAGTGCGCTCACATATCGCAGTGTGGGCTGGGCCCGTGCTGTCCCTGGGCCCCTGATATTCTATCCCATGGGATATATGGGCAGAGGTTTGATACATCTGAATTTCTTGCAATGATAAATTCAGTTTAATTAGGAGTCTCCCTATAATCGCACTGCCAGAACTCGAGTTTAGTCTCGAGATTAGTGGATATTAACTTTGAACAGGTTCCCAATGTACAGAGAAAATACACGACTCGCAGAAAGCTGTGTTAATATTTCCTGCATGCATCGTGAGCATTTGCAATAATATTAATGCGATTCACCGGTGAATCGCAGGCACTGACAAAAGCTGCTGAAACCAATTTCGGATTTTCCACTTGGCTGAGTCTCTGGGGAAGGGGGGAGGGGGGATATGAGCGATTGTCCATAATTCTGCATTTAAAATCCTCACTTATTTTATAAGGCATTTTCACAATGCTTGACAATTGCACAATAAGATTCATTTTGTATTCTTTCCTGAGATGTGGGCGTCGTTGGCAAAGCCGGCGTTTATTGCCCATCCCTAATTGCCCCTTGAGAAGGTGGTGGTGAGCCGCCTTCTTGAACCGCTGCAGTCCGTGTGGTGAAGGTGCTCCCACAGTGCTGTTAGGGAGGGAGTTCCAGGATTGTGACCCAGCGACAATGAAGGAACGGCCGATATATTTCCAAGTCAGGATGGTGTGTGACTGGGAGGGGAACGTGGAGGTGGTGGTGTTCCCATGCGCCTGCTGCCCTTGTCCTTCTAGGCGGTAGAGGTCGCGCGTTTGGGAGGTGCTGTCTCATTGATTTAAAAAAAAAAGGTTCTTAACTAAAGCACGTGCTGTCGTTAAATATTTGTGTTATTCGTTATACTTCTTACAAAGAAAGAAAGACTTGCATTTCTATAGCGCCTTTCAAGACCACCGGATGTCTCAAAGCGCTTTATAGCCAATGAAGTACTTTTGGAGTGTAGTCACTGTTGTAATGTGGGAAACGCGGTAGCCAATTTGCACACAGCAAGCTCCTACACACAGCAATGTGATAATGACCAGATAATCTGTTTTTGTTATGTTGATTGAAGGATAAATATTGGCCCCAGGACACCGGGGATAACTCCCCTGCTCTTCTTCAAAATAGTGCCGTGGGATCTTTTACCTCCACCTGAGAGAGCAGACAGGGCCTTGGTTTAATGTCTCATCCGAAAGACGGCACCTCCAACAGTGCAGCGTTCCCACAGTATTGCCCCTCAACAGTGCGGCGCTCCCTCAGTACTGCTCCTCCGATAGTGCAGTACTCCCTCAGTACTAACCCTCCGACAGCACAGCACTCCTTCAGTACTGCCCCTCCGACAGTGCAGCACTCCCTCAGCACTGCCCCTCCGTCAGTGCGGCGCTCCATCAGCACTGCATTGGGAGTGCCAGCCTAGATTTTTGTGCTCGAGTCTCTGGAGTGGGACTTGGACCCATAACCTTCTGACTCAGAGGCAAGAGTGCTGCCCACTGAGCCACAGCTGACAGTGTCATCCTCTATAATTACGGAATATCGTCATGTGGCCTTGTTATTTTTACATGCAGGGTTCGCCTGGACGGGAAGGCCCAACGGGTAGGACTGGGCCCGTGGGGCCTCAAGGATCCCCGGGTAATCTTGGGCCTGAAGGACTCCGAGGGATACCTGGCCCAGCAGTAAGTAAATGATGCAGAGAGATGTTTATCATTCATATTTCATTATAAACTGTACCAACCATTGGAAATACTATCAATGGACAACAACTCACAATGTCTTTCGTTTTTCAACAGGGAGAACAAGGTCTTCCTGGGCCCCCTGGTCAGTCTGGTCCTCCCGGTCCAATGGTAAGATAGCAACAGGAGGAGGCCACTCAGCCCCTCGAGTCTGTTCCGCCAATAGAAACATAGAAACATAGAAAATAGGTGCAGGAACAGGCCATTCGGCTCTTCGAGCCTGCACCACCATTCAATATAATCATTGCTGATCATTCACCTCAGTACCCCATTCCTGCTTTCTCTCCATACCCCTTTAGCCATAAGGGCCATATCCAACTCCCTCTTGAATATATCTAACGAACTGGCATCAACAACTCTCTGCGGTAGAGAATTCCACAGGTTACAACTCTGAGTGAGGAAGTTTCTCCTCATCTCGGTCCTAAATGGCTTACCCCTTATCCTTAGACTGTGACCCGTCAGAATTTGATATGTTTCTATGAGATCCCCTCTCATCCTTCTAAACTCCAATGTATAAAGGCCCAGTCGATCCAGTCTCTTCTCATATGTCAGTCCTGCCATCCCGGGAATTAGTCTGGTGAACCTTCGCTGCACTCCCTCAATAGCAAGAACGTCCTTCCTCAGATTAGTAGAGCAAAACTGAACACAATATTCCAGGTGTGGCCTCACCAAGGCCCTGTACAACTGCAGTAAGACCTCCCTACTCCTATACTCAAATCCTCTCGCTATGAAGGCCAACAATGCCATTTGCCTTCTTCACCGCCTGCTGCAATGAATCAGTGAGATCGTGGCTGATCTGTGGCCTAACTCTTTCCCACCCGCCTTGGCTCCATATCCCCTGATACCCTTGTATCTATTGAGCTCAGATTTAATCTTATTAACTGAGCTAGCATCTACCGCTTGCTGTGGGAGAGAGTTCCACACTTCTACCATCCTTTGTGTGAAGAAGTGTTTCCTAATGTCTCCCCTGAATGGCCCAGCTCTGATTTCAGGGTTCAATCCCCCTTGTCCTCGACTTCCCCCTGCCAGCAATGTTTCCCCTAGTTATTTTTTGAATGTGTGTCCCATTCTCGCATATGCGCAAAATTTAGCGTTGGAAAAACTGGACCTAAAAATCTCAAACCAATCCGCCTTCACCTTCGAAATTTCAGGGAACACAAGCCTAACTTGTGTAATCTCTCCTTACAATCAATCCCCTTGGAGCCCGGATATAATTCTGCTGAATCTGCACTGCACTCCCTCCAAGGCCAGAACTGTACACAGTGCTCCAGGTGTGGTCTAACCAGGGCTTTGTATAGCTGTGGCTAAACCGCCTCCCATTTATATTCTAGCCCTCTCGTTATTAAGGCTAACATTCAATTGGTCTTTTTTTGTCTTGATTTTTGCACGCGACTGGTGGAGTAGATTTAATCTGAGACTGGAAGATTAGAAACATAGAAATTTACAGCGCGGAAGGAGGCCATTTCGGCCCATTGTGTCCGCGCCGGCCGACAAAGAGCCACACGGCCCTCGCTCAGCAGCCCTGAAGGTTACATATAAACCTATGAACAATGGCGGAAAGGTAAAGAGCACCCAGCCCAACCAGTCCGCCCCACACAACTGTGACACCTCTTACACTGAACCATTCTACACTCCACCCCAACTGGAGCCATGTGATCTCCTGGGAGAGGCAAAAACCAGATTTAAAAACCCAGGCCAATTGGGGGAAAAAAAAAATCTGGGAAAATTCCTCTCCGACCCACCAGGGCGATCGAAACTAGTCCAGGAGATCACCCTGGCCGTATTCTATTTGCTGCAGTACTTACCATCGTATCTGCGCCGTCCAGCAAGAAGTTATCCAGTCTAACCCCACTTACCAGCTCTAGGTCTGTAACCCTGCAGGTTATGGCACTTCAAGTGTTCATCCAAGCACTTTTTAAATGTGGTGAGGGTGATAATGCTGCCCTCCGAATGAGTTTCAGAAACTACCACGCTCCTGGGTATATCAGTTTTCTTTATTTCCAGATCTTGTACTGTGACACGGAACTAAACTGCAATATTAAGTAAGAACTTGGAGCAGGAGTCGGCCATTCGGCCCCTCGAGCCTGCTCCGCCATTCAATAAGATCATGGCTGATCTTCGACCTCAACTGCACTTTCCTGCCCGATCCCCATATCCCTTGCTCCCGCAGTGTCCAAAAATCTATTGATCTCAGCCTTGAATATACTCGACGACTGAGCCTCCACAGCTCTCTGGGGCAGAGAATTCCAAAGATTCACCACCCTACACAATATTACCGTTATTAAAAAAAAAATCAACTCTCAACATCAAGAATATCTTAACTCCTGCAATATTACCTCTTCGCCAGCAAATTAAATATCTCAAATCATTTCTGTTGTGTATGGAGAAAGAGTCAGACTGAACACTGTGAGCTCAACATAAAGTGTGACCTTAGTCTTTTATTGCAGGTCTCCAGAGTGCCTCTCCAACCTGTGAGGCCTCCTTAAATACCTGTGCTCCCAAGGGATTATGGGATCCGTTGGCACTCCAGGGGAAGAGCCCCTCTGGTGGCTGTACAGAGTAAATACAAGTTTACATATATAACAATTTCACGCTAAAAATCATTTAACCTGAACGCCCCCAGCTATAATTTCTCTCCTCTCCCAATTCTCTGTTCTCTTAGAATCATGGGGCTAGACTTTCCACTTCATATCGCCCAAAACGGCCGGCTATCGCTCATCTTGAGTGGAAACTCAGGCTGTAACATCGCTGGAAAATTAAGCCCCCAAGTTTCGGATCACATCGCCGAGCTCCCTTGACATAGTCCCAGGTTCAGAGCCCTGTCCGGATCTTAACATGGCGTTTATGCAATACATGTATGAATAACAAACTTAAATTCAATCCACGAGATTCATTATTATAATTGCAATTTGCATCGGTACAATATGAAATTCAACTTACTCCCGCTGCAGCTTACCAAGCTGTTCCAGCACTTCCGGCACTGGTCCGACCCCCTCCCCTCCTGGGAAGCCGAGGGCACCATCTCCGCGATCTCCGCCCAGATTTTCCAATACACACAGGTTGTGGGTTTCCCGTGAGCACCCCGAGTCAATTGGTCCCACCGGGACTGCACCTCATCGACGAGGGCCTCATTGGCTTCGTCGCTGAACGGTTTCGCCCTCTTTCTCTCCCCCCTCAGCATCATGATGCATTTCAGACATAATGGCTCTGAAATTCCGATGTCCTGGAATTTCCTACGAGGTTCCTATGGACCCGGGAAGGCATCGAAAAAGCCGGTTTCCAGCGCGCAATGCATATTGCGCTGGAAACCGACAGTTCCGATCTGTCAAGTTTTTGGTCTTGACAGATCTCGCGCATATCGGGAGCGAGGACACTTGCAGGGCAAGATTTCTGATCTTTATGAATATCTTGCCCTTGAAAATGTCCTTTAAAATCCTGCGCCTGAAAAAGCAGGCGTATAGCCTACTTTTACAGGTGCAAGTGGTTAAAAATACACATACAAATAAAGAATAAAGTTATAAAAGGACTTTTTATGTTTTAAAAACCCTCCCCACTATGGTAAGTTTATTTTAAGTGTTAATAAAAAAAAATTTTTAAAGTCGAAAAACTTTCATAATAAATTTAATTTAGATGCATGTTAATTGTATACTTTATTTTCTATTTTTTTATTGGTTTTTACGTGTTCTGTACTTATGGAGCTCCTATTGCTGTGAATGAGAAACTATACTGTATCTGATTGGCTGCTGTCACTAGATCCCGGCCTGCACATGTGCCCACGTGCACGTGCTGTGCGCGCAGTCACCTCTGGGCCTTAGGCTCGGAAGTTCGGACAGTCTCAGCAGCAGCAGGTACATCGTATCTTTTTGGTTTTTGTAGATGGTTTCCCCACGGGAAGAGGTCGAATGGAATTTCAAGGCCACTATATAACTCTTAACTGTATATTATAAAGTATAAAGTATGCTGCAAAGTCTTTCAAATATCTGTAAACCTCTGTAAAACTCTCTTTCTCTTCTCTCCTCCATTTCACTGCCGTGTCAATATCTCTCCTCTCTCTCTCTCTCTCTCTCTCTCTCTCTCTCTCTCTCTCTGCCCCTCCCTGTGCCTTCTGCGCATGTGTGGATGACCCCTGACCTCCCGAAACACGGGAAAACCAGTCACCAAGAAAATAGAAGAAAAAAAAATCGCATGCGCAGAAGGCCGTTGCTGGGAAAGCTTTTGCCTTCCACATCGCTGACCGTTCGCTGGGCGCACGTCACACCGCCGTCCTTTCGCATCGCCCATTTCACACCGCTGGCCTGTCGCCGAGTGGAAACTCGCGGCCCGAAAAATGGGCGATGTTCCAGCGATCGGTAAGGCTGAGACGCCGGCCATCGCTGGAACACCACCCATTTTCTGGGCGATAGCCAGCAAAGTGGAAAGTCTAGCCCATAGAATCTTACAGCACAGAAGGAGGCCATTCGGCCTATCGTCTCTGTGAAGGAGCGAACCAAATAGTCCCACTCCACCTCCCCCCTCCCCGCGGCTCTTTCCCCATAGACCTACAAATTATTCCCTTCAAGTGTTTATCTCAATCCCTTTTTGAAAGTTACTGTTGTATCTGCTTCCACTGCCCTTTCTAGCATTGCTTTTAGCAATAATTTGAATCTTTTTTTTTAACCTATTTTAACCCTTTTTTTAGTTTTTTGAAAGTGTAAAATGTTTAATTTCTTCTTCTCCTGCCTCGCTCTCCCAACATTTTGAACGTGAAAGCCCTTCAAATGGGAGTGTGCCTTCCTCAGCGGGATAATTTGCTCTTCCCGTGTGAACCTTTCAAAGGTTTGGTGCACAGATTCTTAAATATGGTGCTGGGACCCCGCACGTGTCAGCTGACCCGAAGATAATGAGCCAAAAATCGTGGTTGGAGGATTCCCGCGGCCGGACGCCTCCAACCGATTTTTTTTTTTCCACGGAAGTACTTGGTGGTCCCAGAGGAACGAGCGTGGTGATGCGTTGGATCTGTCAAAAGACATTCCGACAGCTCGCACGTGCCGGGTTCAGGCACATGTGCTTTGCGCGCCTCGACCCCGGAACTTGCGGGGCCTCTTCGGGCGCGAGCTCACGCCGTACCCAGCCGGAGAGGCCCCAGTGTGTGTGGGCCCCATGCACCTCTCGATCTCCCTCCCTTCGAGTAATGATTTGCAAAATGTCCCTGTTGCTCCGAGGAAAGGAAGAGGCCTGCCATTGGAGAGCGAGCTCACCCACCAATCACAGCCATCGGTGGGGGCGGGAGAGGGGGGAGCGGCTATGGCTTCCACGTCACGCCTTCGCAATCAAAATGAAGCCCAACTTCTCTCGCTTGCTCTCTCGCTCTCCAGAGAGAGGTGGCGAGGGCAAGTGTGTCGAATTGCTGGGGTTGGGCGATGGCAGTCCTAGCAGGAGGGCGAGAGAGTGTCAACATCTGTGTGACACTCCTGCCTTTATATCCTGGGGGATCGCGTTAAATCCCGCCTGCTTGCCTTTAATGTATTTAACCGTCTGTTTCCTCCCGTTGTTTAGGGCCCTCCTGGTATGCTTGGCCTGAAGGGCGATGAAGGGTTAAAAGGTGACAAGGTAAGCAGTCTAATCCGACCTGTTGATGAGGTGGTGTGTCAGTGATGGGTGCTTGACTCTGATGGCCGTGTTCTAATCACTTCTGTAAATTCACCAGCAGCCGGTGCCACACTCCCATTTACTCCCCATGCCGTTGAATTATCTCCCATGGTCACCATCATCATAGGCAATCCCTCGAAATCGAGGAAGACTTGCTTCCACTCTAAAAATGAGTCCTTAGGTAGCTGAATAGTCCAATACAGAGAGCCACGGTCCCTGTCACAGGTGGGACAGATAGTCGTTGAGGGAAGGGGTGGGTGGGACTGGTTTGCCGCACGCTCCTTCCGCTGCCTGCGTTTGGTTTCTGCACCCTCTCGGCGACGAGACTCGAGGTGCTCAGCGCCCTCCCGGATGCACTTCCTCCACTTAGGGCGGACTGGTCTTTGGGCCAGGGACTCCCAGGTGTCAGTGGGGATGTAGCATTTTATCAGGAAGGCTTCGAGGGTGTCCTTGTAACGTTTCCTCTGCCCACCTTTGGCTCGTTTACCGTGTAGGAGTTCCGAGTAGAGCGCTTGCGTTGGGAGTCTTGTTTGGGGCATGCGGACAATGTGGCCCTGCCCAGCGGAGCTGATCGAGTGTGGTCAGTGCTTCGATGCTGGAGATGTTGGCCTGGTCGAGGACGCTAATGTTGGTGCGTCTGTCCTCCCAGGGGATTTGCAGGATCTTGCCGAGGCATCGCTGGTGGTATTTCTCCAGCAACTTGAGGTGTCTACTGTACATGGTCCAAGTCTCTGAGCCATACAAGAGGGCGGGTATCACTACAGCCCTGTAGACGATGAGCTTGGTGCTGATATGGTAACAAGAACAGTTTCGATTTATATAGCGCCTTTAACGATGTGAAATGTCCCAAGGCGCAAATGATATATACTCTTAATATGTCACACAAACACACACACTCTGGCAAACGGTAGCACAGTGGTTATGTGGACTAGTAACCCAGACTGGACTAATGATCCATAGACCCGAGTTCAAATCCCACCGCGGCAGCTGGGGAATTTAAATTCAGTGAATTAAATAAATCTGGAATGAAAAGCCAACGTCGGCAATGGTGACCATGAAACCACCGGATTGTCATAAAAACCCAACTGGTTCACTGATGCCCTTTGTACCAAACTGCTATGACAAAATCAGCACTGTGGGAGCATCTTCACCACACGGACTGCAGCAGTTCAAGAAGGCGGTTCACCACCACCTTCTCAAGGGGCGATTAGAAGATGGGCAATAAATGCCGGCCTTGCCAGCGACGCCCACAGCCTGTGAATTAATTTTAAAATAAACATTTGTGGCCCTGTGAGCTTCCCATTTCCACCACTCTCTGGGTAAAGAGGTTCTCTTGAACTCTGTCAGAAATTGCGAGTGTCTAAAATGTATACGGTTACGCGAATCAAACTGTGACACAAATAACAGTGTTCAAATGATTGTATTAGAGCTTGCCACAGACTCCCAGACCTGGTGAAAGAATTTTTAAAAACTCTCCCACTCACACAGTTTAATTCACTAAATGATTTGAAAATATGTAAGTAACTGACCTATCTTACGAATTTTTAAAAACTCACGGGACGTGGGCGTCGCTGGCAAGGCCGGCATTTATTGCCCATCCCCTAATTGCCCCTTGAGAAGGTGGTGGTGGTGAGCCGCCTTCTTGAACCGCTGCAGTCCGTGTGGTGAAGGTGCTCCCACAGTGCTGTTAGGGAGGGAGTTCCAGGATTGTGACCCAGCGACGATGGAAGAACGGCCGATATATTAACAAGTCGGGATGGTGTGTGACTGGGAGGGGAACGTGGAGATGGTGGTGTTCCCATGCGCCTGCTGCCCTTGCATTAAACAGGTGAATAGACAGTGCTCAGTACAAACGGTATAGTTACAGTAAATAGACACGTTACTAATCTCAAAATATCGGGTAAGAACATTAAACTAATGCTTGATACACAGTTCCTTTACCTGGTGGCAACTGAAATGAGACTCAGGCGTTGCTTTGATGGCTTTGGAGTGACTGTTGGCTTTATGCAATGCTATCCAAGATATAGAATTCCAAACTTCTTTGACAATAGATCAGTGAAAAGGATTAAACCTGTACTCCTCTTCACTAGATTAGATGGCCAGCCATTCAGAGGATTCTTGTGATTGAATGGAATCACTTGGCCTGAGAAACCGATTGATCAGCTCCAAGCACTTCAGTGTGCTTAGTGTCAGCCGTGGCTCAGTGGGCAGCACTCTCGCCTCTGAGTCAGAGGGTTGTGGGTTCAAGTCCCACTCCAGGGACTTGAGCACATAAATCCAGGCTGACGCTCCCAGTGCAATGCTGAGGGAGCGCCGCACTGCCGGAGGGGCAGTGTACTGAGGGAGCGCCGCACTGTCGGAGGGGCAGTGTACTGAGGGAGCGCCGCACTGTCGGAGGGGCAGTGTACTGAGGGAGCGCCGCACTGTCGGAGGGGCGGTGTACTGAGGGAACGCCGCACTGTTGGAGGGGCAGTGTACTGAGGGAGCGCCGCACTGTCGGAGGGGCGGTGTACTGAGGGAGCGCCGCACTGTCGGAGGGGCAGTGTACTGAGGGAGCGCCGCACTGCCGGAGGGGCAGTGTACTGAGGGAGCGCCGCACTGTCGGAGGGGCAGTGTACTGAGGGAGCGCCGCACTGCCGGAGGGGCAGTGTACTGAGGGAGCGCCGCACTGTCGGAGGGGCAGTGTACTGAGGGAGCGCCGCACTGCCGGAGGGGCAGTGTACTGAGGGAGCGCCGCACTGTCGGAGGGGCAGTGTACTGAGGGAGCGCCGCACTGTCGGAGGGGCAGTGCTGAGGGAGCGCCGCACTGTCGGAGGGGCAGTGTACTGAGGGAGCGCCGCACTGTCGGAGGGGCAGTGCTGAGGGAGCGCCGCACTGTCAGAGGGGCAGTGCTGAGGGAGTACGCACTGTCGGAGGGGCAGTGTACTGAGGGAGCGCCGCACTGTCGGAGGGGCGGTGTGCTGAGGGAGCGCCGCACTGTCGGAGGGGCAGTGTACTGAGGGAACGCCGCACTGTTGGAGGGGCAGTGTACTGAGGGAGCGCCGCACTGTCGGAGGTGCCGTCTTTCGGATGAGACGTTAAACCGAGGACCCGCTTGCCCTCTCAGGTGGACGTAAAAGATCCCGTGACACTATTTCAGAGAAGAGCAGGGGAGTTATTCCCGGGGTCCTGAGGCCAATATTTATCCCTTGACCAACATCGCTAAAACAGATTATCTGGTCATTATCACATTGCTGTGTG
Source organism: Pristiophorus japonicus (assembly GCF_044704955.1). Classification (NCBI taxonomy): domain Eukaryota; kingdom Metazoa; phylum Chordata; class Chondrichthyes; family Pristiophoridae; genus Pristiophorus; species Pristiophorus japonicus. The sequence continues at coordinate 14,231 of NW_027253269.1, forward strand.
TGGGAGCTTGCTGTGCGCAAATTGGCTGCCGCGTTTCCCACATTACAACAGTGACTGCATTCCAAAAGTCCTTCATTGGCTGTAAAGCGCTTTGGGGCGTGCGGTGGTCGTGAAAAGTGCTATATAAATGCAGGTCTTTCTTTCTTACGGTGACGGGGTGGGTCTGATTCAAGGGTGATGGCAGCGTTCTTACTCTCCTGTTGTTTTCCCTGTTTGTCCTTTGTAGGGGCACTCTGGTTTGATTGGCCTGATCGGGCCTCCCGGTGAGATGGGCGAGAAGGGGGATCGCGGTCTCCCAGGCAACCAAGGAACGCAAGGCCCCAAGGGAGAAATCGTGAGTACGGCGGCCGCCCCAGTTGTTTGACGGGTCATGATTCCGAGCGCCGCTTTTGGCTGATGTTGTGTGTGGCGGGGGAGGTCCTCACTGGCCAACCATGCGCCCAGGAACATTCGGCACTGCTATCGGCAGCCGGTGAGCCTGGCTGTCCCTGGTACCCTGCCTCCGGCGAGGTGACCATAAACGAGGCATTAATTGGATGCCAGTCCGCTGAAGGCCACTCGTGCCACACCCGCGTGCCAGTTTTGCTCGGCTCCCAATTCTCTCTGCCACGGTGGCCTTGCGCGGCACGGGTTGTGGTGTGCACGTTGAGGGAGCGCCGTGGTTTATGAGAAGGTGGCCTCGACGTGTTCTGGTGACGCAAAGCTTCCAGCAAATGGTCTGATGGCACGAAGGAGCTGAGCACTTCATCTCGGATGGTAGCGCTCACCCTCAACAAATACTATCGCCTCCAATAACTTTCCAAAATCTGCATCTTCACCAAATGCCGAACGTACAAAATGGTGGCAAAAAGTGCCGAAATATGCCCGTCTCCGTCAGGCCTGTTACCACCTCCACGGTGCGGAGTGGAGTGGCTGCTGACTTTTGACGGAATGACAGCTGATAGCCCAATTGCTCTCTCTCTCTCTCTCTCTCTCTCTCTCTCTCTCTCTCGAGGTTTCCCGACGGTGACCCGAACCCCCCCTCCCCCCCCCTTACCGCTCCGCTGCTGCCGATCCGCGGTAAGCGCGTCATCACCGTGCGCGCCGCCGATTAAACCACTCCCCCCCCCCCCCCCCCCCCCCCCCTCACCATCCCAGACCCCTCGGAAAATCTCCGGCCCGCCCGACGATGCCAAAACAACCTTTTTCCCCGGTGGTCCAGCGACGGTGTGGCTTCCGTTAATAAAAGCAAAGTTTGACACGAGGGCACAGAAGGAGATAGCGGGACAGGAGCTCGGCCAAAGAGGGAGGCTTTGAGGAGCGTCTTAAAGGAGGAGAGAGAGAGGTAGAGAGGCGGAGAGGTTTAGGGAGGGAGTTCCAGAGCTTGGGGCCCAGGCGACAGAAGGCACGGCCACCGATGGTGTACCTCTGTGTGATTTATCTTTATAAATGTGCACATTTTGGGCAACGCCACAGGATGTCTGTTAGTCTCTCATCTTTTTATGATTCATTACTTTTAATGTTCCTTTCTTTCCCTCCCTATTTTAGGGCCTTCCAGGTTTCGGAGGTCCACTAGGCCCGCCTGGCTCTCTCGGTTTACCAGTAAGTAGATATTTTTTTCCTTACGGTGGAGAAGGCTCCATTTAGCTCTTGGTAGCTGATCTACTGCCAATTCATTACTTGTGTCTGTTAAACACTGGCCCACATTTTCCGTGGCCGTGCCTTTGGCCGTCGGTGGCTCGCTCGTTCCGGGTTTACGCGTGGTTCCACGTTTTTACTGAAATGCTCGAGGTTGCAGCCCCTCTTCCAATATTTGAAGGGGCTGCTCCTCAAATCCTGGCTGCACTTCAGTCCCACACTCCTGATCTTTGCGCACCCTGTGCGGAGGGGAACGGGCAGGTCCGAGGGCCTCCTCGTTAGGACTGCTCCTGGGCCTAGCCAAGGGAGCCATCAACCGGTCCAGGCAGCGGGCGGTCGAGGGGGTCGTTCAGCCCGACTGCCTGCCTCTTTTCCGCGGTTACATCCGAGCCAGGGTGTCCCTGGAGATGGAGCACGCGGTGTCCACCGGTACGCTCGCAGCCTTCCGCGAGAGGTGGGCACCGGAGGGACTGGAGTGCATCATCACCCCCGGGAACCAAATTTTACTTTGACCATTTAAGTTTAAAGTTTAATTTGTTTAATTTTCTGGTTTTAGCCAAGGGGCATGTATAAATACTATTTTTGGTGTCCTTCCTCCCCCCCCAAAAAAAACGGGGCACTGGAAAAAATGCATTTTGGAGTGTGCCCCCCCTTGCAGGGGGGCATTTGTTTAAAGTGCGCAACTAAAATAGTTGAACTGGTAATGTGTCGTGTGATTGTTAAACCTTTGCCAATAAACCAACTAGTTCTCAATAGCAATGTGTTGCTGTGAATTCTTAAGCAAAGAACCCATGAAGCAAAAACATTACACAAGGTGAAAATAAAAATTAAAATAATTTTTTAAAATCATTTTAGCTTTCAAGAACCTGTCAAATAAGTTTGTCTTTTTTTTTGGCCCCTTAAAAAATGTTTGCATTTATTTTTTCAAAACATTAAATTAAAATTTTTTTTTATT
>NW_027253272.1:0-16793 GCF_044704955.1 Pristiophorus japonicus
CCACCTTCTCCACATATCCCCCAACCCCACCTACCCACCTTCTCCCCATATCCCCCAACCCCACCTACCCACCTTCTCCCCATATCCCCCAACCCCACCTACCCACCTTCTCCCCATATCCCCCAACCCCACCTACCCACCTTCTCCCCATATCCCCCAACCCCACCGACCCACCTTCTCCCCATATCCCCCAACCCCACCTACACACCTTCTCCCCATACCCCCAACCCCACCTACCCACCTTCTCCCCATATCCGCCAACCCCACCTACCCACCTTCTCCCCATATCCCCCAATCCCACCTACCCACCTTCTCCTCATATCCCCAACCCCATCTACCCACCTCTCCCCAAATCCCCCAACCCCACCTACCCACCTTCTCCTCATATCCCCCAAACCCAACTACCCACCTTCTCCTCATATCCCCAACCCCATCTACCCACCTTCTCCCCATATCCCCCAACCCCACCTACCCACCTTCTCCCCATATCCCCCAACCCCACCCTACCCAGCTTCTCCCCATATCCCCCAATCCCACCTACCCACCTTCTCCTCATATCCCCAACCCCATCTACCCACCTTCTCCATATCCCCCAACCCCACCTACCCACCTTCTCCCCATATCCCCCAACCCCACCTACCCACCTTCTCCCCATATCCCCATGCCCACCTACCCACCTTCTCCCGATATCCCCCAACCCCACCTACCCACCTTCTCCCCATATCCCCAACCCCACCTACCCACCTTCTCCCCATATCCCCCAAACCCACCTACCCACCTTCTTCCCATATCCGCAAACCCCACCACCCACCTTCCCCATATCCCCAACCCCAACTACCCACCTTCTCCCCATATCCCCCAAACCCAACTTCCCCCCATACCCCCAACCCCACCTTCCCCCCATATCCCCCAACCCCAACTACCCACCTTCCCCCCATATCCCCCAACCCCAACTACCCACCTTCTCCCCATATCCCCCAACCCCACCTACCCACCTTCTCCCCATATCCCCCAACCCCACCTTCCCCCCATATCCCCCTACCCCACCTACCCACATTCTCCCCATATCCCCCAAACACACCTACCCACCTTCTCCCCATATCCCCGAACCCCACCTACCCACCTTCTCCCCATATCCCCCAACCCCACCTTCTCCCCATATCCCCCAACCCCACCTAAAAACCTTCTCCCCATATCCCCCAACCCCACCTCCCCATATCCCCCAACCCCACCTACCCACCTTCTCCCCATATCCCCTACCCCACCTACCCATATCCCCCAACCCCACCTTCCCACCTTCTCCCCATATCCCCCAACCCCACCTTCCCACCTTCTCCCCATATCCCCCAACCCCACCTACCCACCTTCTCCCCATATCCCCCAACCCCACCTACCCACCTTCTCCCCATATCCCCCAACCCCACCTACCCACCTTCTCCCCATATCCCCCAACCCCACCTACCCACCTTCTCCCCATATCCCCCAACCCCACCTAACCACCTTCTCCCCATATCCCCAACCCCACCGACCCACCTTCTCCCCATATCCCCCAAACCCACCTACACACCTTCTCCCCATATCCCCCAACCCCACCTACCCACCTTCTCCCCATATCCCCCAACCCCACCTACCCACCTTCTCCCCATATCCCCCAACCCCACCTTCTCCCCATATCCCCAACCCCACCTATCCACCTTCTCCCCATATCCCCCAACCACACCTACCCACCTACTCCCCATATCCGCCAACCCCACCGACCCACCCTCTCCCCATATCCCCAAACCCCACCTTCTCCCCATATCCCCCAACCCCACCTCCCACCTTCTCCCCATATCCCCCAACCCCACCTACCCACCTTCTCCCCATATCCCCCTACCCCACCTACCCATATCCCCCAACCCCACCTTCCCACCTTCTCCCCATATCCCCCAGCCCCACCTACCCACCTTCTCCCCATATCCCCCAACCCCACCTACCCACCTTCTCCCCATATCCCCCAACCCACCTACCCACCTTCTCCCCATATCCCCCAACCCCACCTTCCCACCTTCTCCCCATATCCCCCAACCCCACCTACCCACCTTCTCCCCATATCCCCCAACCCCACCTACCCACCTTCTCCCCATATCCCCCAACCCCACCTACCCACCTTCTCCCCATATCCCCCAACCCCACCTACCCACCTTCTCCCCATATCCCCCAACCCCACCTACCCACCTTCTCCCCATATCCCCCAACCCCACCTACCCACCTTCTCCCCTTATTCCCCAACCCCACCTACCCACCTTCTCCCCATATCCCCCAACCCCACCAACCCACCTTCTCCCCATATCCCCCAATCCCACCTGCTCACCATATCCCCACCACCTACACACCTTCTCCCCAACCCCACCTCCCCATATCCCCCAACCCCACCTCCCCACCTTCTCCTCATATCCCCCAACCCCACCAACCCACCTTCTCCTCATATCCCCCAACCCCACCTACCCACCTTCTCCTCATATCCCCCAACCCCACCTACCCACCTTCTCCTCATATCCCCGAAACACACTGACCCACCTTCCCCCCATATCCCCCAACCCCACCTACCCACCTTCTCCCCATATCCCCGAACCCGACCTACCCACCTTCTCCCCATATCCCTCAAACCCACCTACCCACCTTCTCCCCATATCCCCCAACCCCACCTACCCACCTTCTCCCCATATCCCCCAACCCCACCTACCAACCTTCTCCCCATATCCCCCAACACCACCTACCCACCTTCTCCCCATATCCCCCAACCCCACCTACCCACCTTCTCCCCATATCCCCCAACCCCACCAACCCACCTTCTCCCCATATCCCCCAACCGCACCGACCCACCTTCTCCCCATATCCCCTACCCCACCTCCCAACCTTCTCCCCATACCCCCAGCACCACCTACCCACCTTCTCCCAATATCCCCCAACCCCACCTACCCACCTTCTCCCCATATCCCCCTACCCCACCTCCCCATATCCCCCACCCCACCTACACACCTTCTCCCTATATCCCCCAATCCCACCTTCTCCCCATATCCCCCAACCCCACCTACCCACCTTCTCCCTATATCCCCCAATCCCACCTTCTCCCCATATCCCCCAACCCCACCTACCGACCTTCTCCTCATATCCCCCAACCCCACCTCCCCATATCCCCCAACCCCACCTACCCACCTTCTCCCCATAGCCCCCTACCCCACCTACCCAACTTTTCCCCATATCCCCCAACCCCAGCTTCCCACCTTCTCCCCATATCCCCCAACCCCACCTACCCACCTTCTCCCCATATCCCCCAACCCCACCTACCCACCTTCTCCCCATATCCCCAAACCCCACCTACCCACCTTCTCCCCATATCCCCCAACCCCACCTTCTCCCCATATCCCCAACCCCACCTACCCACCTTCTCCCCATATCCTCCAAGCACACCTACCCACCTTCTCCCCATATCCCCCAACCCCACCGACTCACCTTCTCCCCATATCCCCCAACCCACCTACCCACCTTCTCCCCATATACCCCAACCCCACCTACCCACCTTCTCCCCATATCCCCCAACCCCACCTAAAAACCTTCTCCCCATATCCCCCAACCCCACCTACCCACCTTCTCCCCATATCCCCCAACCACACTCTCCTCATATCCCCCAACCCCACCTCCCCATATCGCCCTACCCCCTACCCAACTTTTCCCCATATCCCCCAACCCCACCTACCCACCTTCTCCCCTTATTCCCCAACCCCACCTACCCACCTTCTCCCCATATCCCCCAACCCACCTTCTCCCTATATCCCCCAATCCCACCTTCTCCCCATATCCCCAACCCCACCTACTCACCTTCTCCCCATATCCCCCAACCCCACCTACACACCTTCTCCCCAACCCCACCTCCCCCATATCCCCCAACCCCACCTCCCCACCTTCTCCCCATATCCCCTAACCCCACCTACCCACCTTCTCCCCATATCCCCCAGCCCCACCTACACACCTTCTCCCCATATCCCCCAGCCCCACCTACCCACCTTCTCCCCATATCCCCCAACCCCACCTACCCACCTTCTCCCCATATCCCCCAGCCCCACCTACCCACCTTCTCCCCATATCCCCCAACCCCACCTACCGACCTTCTCCCCATATCCCCCAACCCCACCTACCCACCTTCTCCTCATATCCCCCAACCCCACCTACCCACCTTCTCCTCCTATCCCCCAACCCCCACCTACCCACCTTCTCCTCATATCCCCCAACCCCACCTACCCACCTTCTCCTCATATCCGCCAACCCCACCTACCCACCTTCTCCCCATATACCCCAACCCCACCTACACACCTTCCTCCCCATATCCCCAAAACCCCACCTTCTCCCCATATCCCCCAACCCCACCTACCCATCTTCTCCCCATATCCCCCAACCCAACCTACCAACCATCTCCCCATATCCCCCAACCCCACCGACCCACCTTCTCCCCATATCCGCCAACCCCACCGACACACCTTCTCCCCATATCCCCCAACCCCACCTTCCCACCTTCTCCCCATATCCCCCAACCCCACCTACCCACCTTCTCCCCATATCCCCCAACCCCACCTACCCACCTTCTCCCCATATCTCCCAACCCCACCTACCCACCTTCTCCCCATATCCCCCAAACCCACCTACCCACCTTCTCCCCATATACCCCAATCCCACATTCTCCCCATATCCCCAACCCCACCTACACACCTTCTCCCCAACCCCACCTCCCCATATCCCCCAAGCCCACCTCCCCACCTTCTCCCCATATTCCCCAACCCCACCTACCCACCTTCTCCCCATATCCCCCAACCCCACCTACCCACCTTCTCCCCATATCCCCCAACCCCAGCTACCCACCTTCTGCCCATATCCACCGACCCACCTTCTCCCCATATCCCCCAACCCCACCAACCCAACTTCTCCCCATATCCCCCAACCCCACCGACCCACCTTCTGCCCATATCCACCAACCCCACCTACCCACCTTCTCCCCATATCCAACAACCCCACCTACCCACCTTCTCCCCATATCCCCCAACCCCACCGACCCACATTCTCCCCATATCCTCCAACTCCACCTACCCACCTTCTCCCCATATCCCCCAACCCCACCTACCCACCTTCTCCCCATATCCCTCAAACCCACCTACCCACCTTCTCCCCATATCCCCCAACCCCACCTACCCACCTTCTCCCCATATCCCTCAAACCCACCTACCCACCTTCTCCCCATATCCCCCAACCCCACTGACCCACCTTCTCCCCATATCCCCCAACCCCACCTCCCCACCTTCTCCTCATATCCCCCAACCCCACCAACCCACCTTCTCCTCATATCCCCCAACCCCACCTACCCACCTTCTCCTCATATCCCCCAACCCCACCTACCCACCTTCTCCTCATATCCCCGAAACACACTGACCCACCTTCCCCCCATATCCCCCAACCCCACCTACCCACCTTCTCCCCATATCCCCGAACCCGACCTACCCACCTTCTCCCCATATCCCTCAAACCCACCTACCCACCTTCTCCCCATATCCCCCAACCCCACCTACCCACCTTCTCCCCATATCCCCCAACCCCACCTACCAACCTTCTCCCCATATCCCCCAACACCACCTACCCACCTTCTCCCCATATCCCCCAACCCCACCTACCCACCTTCTCCCCATATCCCCCAACCCCACCGACCCACCTTCTCCCCATATCCCCCAACCCCACCTCCCAACCTTCTCCCCATATCCCCCAGCACCACCTACCCACCTTCTCCCAATATCCCCCAACCCCACCTACTCACCTTCTCCCCATATCCCCCTACCCCACCTCCCCATATCCCCCAACCCCACCTACACACCTTCTCCCTATATCCCCCAATCCCACCTTCTCCCCATATCCCCCAACCCCACCTACCCACCTTCTCCCTATATCCCCCAATCCCACCTTCTCCCCATATCCCCCAACCCCACCTACCGACCTTCTCCTCATATCCCCCAACCCCACCTCCCCATATCCCCCAACCCCACCTACCCACCTTCTCCCCATATCCCCCTACCCCACCTACCCAACTTTTCCCCATATCCCCCAACCCCAGCTTCCCACCTTCTCCCCATATCCCCCAACCCCACCTACCCACCTTCTCCCCATATCCCCCAACCCCACCTACCCACCTTCTCCCCATATCCCCAAACCCCACCTACCCACCTTCTCCCCATATCCCCCAACCCCACCTTCTCCCCATATCCCCAACCCCACCTACCCACCTTCTCCCCATATCCTCCAAGCACACCTACCCACCTTCTCCCCATATCCCCCAACCCCACCGACTCACCTTCTCCCCATATCCCCCAACCCACCTACCCACCTTCTCCCCATATACCCCAACCCCACCTACCCACCTTCTCCCCATATCCCCCAACCCCACCTAAAAACCTTCTCCCCATATCCCCCAACCCCACCTACCCACCTTCTCCCCATATCCCCCAACCACACCTTCTCCTCATATCCCCCAACCCCACCTCCCCATATCCCCCTACCCCACCTACCCAACTTTTCCCCATATCCCCCAACCCCACCTACCCACCTTCTCCCCTTATTCCCCAACCCCACCTACCCACCTTCTCCCCATATCCCCCAACCCACCTTCTCCCTATATCCCCCAATCCCACCTTCTCCCCATATCCCCAACCCCACCTACTCACCTTCTCCCCATATCCCCCAACCCCACCTACACACCTTCTCCCCAACCCCACCTCCCCATATCCCCCAACCCCACCTCCCCACCTTCTCCCCATATCCCCTAACCCCACCTACCCACCTTCTCCCCATATCCCCCAGCCCCACCTACACACCTTCTCCCCATATCCCCCAGCCCCACCTACCCACCTTCTCCCCATATCCCCCAACCCCACCTACCCACCTTCTCCCCATATCCCCCAGCCCCACCTACCCACCTTCTCCCCATATCCCCCAACCCCACCTACCGACCTTCTCCCCATATCCCCCAACCCCACCTACCCACCTTCTCCTCATATCCCCCAACCCCACCTACCCACCTTCTCCTCCTATCCCCCAACCCCACCTACCCACCTTCTCCTCATATCCCCCAACCCCACCTACCCACCTTCTCCTCATATCCGCCAACCCCACCTACCCACCTTCTCCCCATATACCCCAACCCCACCTACCCACCTTCTCCCCATAACCCCGAAACACACTGACCCACCTTCCCCCCATATCCCCCAACCCCACCTACCCACCTTCTCCCCATATCCCCGAACCCGACCTACCCACCTTCTCCCCATATCCCCCAACCCCACCTACCAACCTTCTCCCCATATCCCCCAACACCACCTACCCACCTTCTCCCCATATCCCCCAACCCCACCTACCCACCTTCTCCCCATATCCGCCAACCCCACCTACACACCTTCTCCCCATATCCCCAAACCCCACCTTCTCCCCATATCCCCCAACCCCACCTACCCATCTTCTCCCCATATCCCCCAACCCAACCTACCAACCATCTCCCCATATCCCCCAACCCCACCGACCCACCTTCTCCCCATATCCGCCAACCCCACCGACACACCTTCTCCCCATATCCCCCAACCCCACCTTCCCACCTTCTCCCCATATCCCCCAACCTCACCTACCCACCTTCTCCCCATATCCCCCAACCCCACCTACCCACCTTCTCCCCATATCTCCCAACCCCACCTACCCACCTTCTCCCCATATCCCCCAAACCCACCTACCCACCTTCTCCCCATATACCCCAATCCCACATTCTCCCCATATCCCCAACCCCACCTACACACCTTCTCCCCAACCCCACCTCCCCATATCCCCCAACCCCACCTACCCACCTTCTCCCCATATCCCCCTACCCCACCTACCCTCATTCTCCCCATATCCCCCAACCCCACCTACACACCTTCTCCCCATATCCCCCAACCCCACCTACCCACCTTCTCCCCATATCCCCAACCCCACCTACCCACCTTCTCCCCATATCCCCCAACCACACCTACCCACCTACTCCCCATATCCCCCAACCACACCTATCCACCTTCTCCCCATATCCCCCAACCACACCTACCCACCTACTCCCCATATCCCCAAACCCCACCTTCTCCCCATATCCCCCAACCCCACCTAAAAACCTTCTCCCCATATCCCCCAACCCCACCTGCCCATATCCCCCAACCCCACCTACCCATATCCCCCAACACCACCTACCCACCTTCTCCCCATATCCCCCAACCCCACCTTCCCACCTTCTCCCCATATCCCCCAACCCCACCTACCCACCTTCTCCCCATATCCCCCAACCCCACCTACCCACCTTCTCCCCATATCCCCCAACCCCACCTACCCACCTTTTCCCCATATCCCCCAACCCCACCTACCCACCTTCTCCCCATATCCCCCAACACCACCTACCCACCTTCTCCCCATATCCCCCATCCCCACCTACCCACCTTCTCCCCTTATTCCCCAACCCCACCTACCCACCTGCTCCCCATATCCCCCAACCCCACCTACCCACCTTCTCCCCATATCCCCCAACCCCACCTACCCACCTTCTCCCCATATCCCCCAACCCCACCTCCCCACCTTCTCCTCATATCCCCCAACCCCACCTACCCACCTTCTCCCCATATCCCCGAAACACACTGACCCACCTTCCCCCCATATCCGCCAACCCCACCTACCCACCTTCTCCCCATATCCCCGAACCCGACCTACCCACCTTCTCCCCATATCCCTCAAACCCACCTACCCACCTTCTCCCCATATCCCCCAACCCCACCGACCAACCTTCTCCCCATATCCCCCAACACCACCTACTCACCTTCTCCCCATATCCCCCAACCCCACCTACCCACCTTGTCCCCATATCCCCCAACCCCACCAACCCACCTTCTCCCCATATCCCCGAAACACACTGACCCACCTTCCCCCCATATCCCCCAACCCCACCTACCCACCTTCTCCCCATATCCGCCAACCCCACCGACACACCTTCTCCCCATATCCCCCTACCCCACCTCCCCATATCCCCCAACCCAACCTACCCACCTTCTCCCCATATCCGCCAACCCCACCGACACACCTTCTCCCCATATCCCCCTACCCCTCCTCCCCATATCCCCCAACCCCACCTACCCACCTTCTCCCCATATCCGCCAACCCCACCGACAGACCTTCTCCCCATATCCCCCTACCCCACATCCCCATATCCCCCAACCCCACCTACCAACCTTCTCCCCATATCCCCCTACCCCACCTACCCAACTTTTCCCCATATCCCCCAACCCCACCTTCCCACCTTCTCCCCATATCCCCCAACCCCACCTACCCACCTTCTCCCCATATCCCCCAACCCCACCTACCCACCTTCTCCCTATATCCCCCAATCCCACCTTCTCCCCATATCCCCAATCCCACCTACTCACCTTCTCCCCATATCCCCCAACCCCACCGACTCACCTTCTCCCCATATCCCCCAACCCCACCTTCCCACCTTCTCTCCATAATCCCCAACCCCACCTACCCACCTTCTCCCCATATCCCTCAAACCCACCTACCCACCTTCTCCCCATATCCCCCAACCCCACCTACCCACATCCTCCCCATATCCCCCAACCCCACCTACCCACCTTCTCCCATATCCCCCAACCCCACCGACCCACCTTCTCCCCATATCCCCAACCCCACCTACCCACCTTCTCCCCATATCCCCCAACCCCACTTACCCACCTTCTCCCCATATCCCCCAACCCCACCTACCCACCTTCTCCCCATATCCCCCAACCCCACCAACCCACCTTCTGCCCATATCCCCCAAACCAACCTTCCCCCATATCCCCCAACCCCACCTACACACCTTCTCCCCATATCCCCCAACCCCACCTACCCACCTTCTCCCCATATCCCCCAACCCCACCTACCCACCTTCTCCCCATATCCCCCAACCCCACCGACCCACATTCTCCCCATATCCCCCAACCCCACCTACCCACCTTCTCCCCATATCCCCCAACCCCACCGACCCACATTCTCCCCATATCCCCCAACCCCACCTACCCACCTTCTCCCCATATCCCCCAATCCCACCGACCCACATTCTCCCCATATCCCCCAACCCCACCGACCCACATTCTCCCCATATCCCCCAACCCCACCTACCCACCTTCTCCCCATATCCCCCAACCCCACCTACCCACCTTCTCCCCATATCCCCCAACCCCACCTACCCACCTTCTCCCCATATCCCCCAACCCCACCTACCCACCTTCTCCCCATATCCCCCAACCCCACCGACCCACCTTCTCCCCATATCCCCCAACCCCACCGACCCACATTCTCCCCATATCCCCCAACCCCACCTACACACCTTCTCCCCATATCCCCCAACCCGACCTACCCACCTTCCCCCCATATCCCCCAACCCCACCTACCCACCTTCTCCTCATATCCCCCAATCCCAACTACCCACCTTCTCCTCATATCCCCAACCCCATCTACCCACCTTCTCCCCATATCCCTCAAACCCACCTACCCACCTTCTCCCCATATCCCCCAACCCCACCGACCAACCTTCTCCCCATATCCCCCAACACCACCGACCCACATTCTCCCCATATCCCCCAACCCCACCTACCCACCTTCTCCCCATATCCCCCAACCCCACCAACCCACCTTCTCCCCATATCCCCCAACCCCACCTACCCACCTTCTCCCCATATCCCCCAACCACACCTACCCACCTTCTCCCCATATCCCCGAAACACACTGACCCACCTTCCCCCCATATCCCCCAACCCCACCTACCCACCTTCTCCCCATATCCGCCAACCCCACCGACACACCTTCTCCCCATATGCCCCTACCCCACCTCCCCATATCCCCCAACCCAACCTACCCACCTTCTCCCCATATCCCCCAACCCCACCGACACACCTTCTCCCCATATCCCCCTACCCCACCTCCCCATATCCCCCAACCCCACCTACCCACCTTCTCCCCATATCCCCCTACCCCACCTACCCAACTTTTCCCCATATCCCCCAACCCCACCTTCCCACCTTCTCCCCATATCCCCCAACCCCACCTACCCACCTTCTCCCCATATCCCCCAACCCCACCTACCCACCTTCTCCCTATATCCCCCAATCCCACCTTCTCTGCATATCCCCAATCCCACCTACCCACCTTCTCCCCATATCCCCCTACCCCACCTACCCAACTTTTCCCCAAATCCCCCAACCCCACCTACCCACCTTCTCCCCATATCCCCCAACCCCACCTACCCACCTTCTCCCTATATCCCCCAATCCCACCTTCTCCCCATATCCCCCAACCCCACCGACCCACCTTCTCCCCATATCCCCCAACCCCACCGACCCACATTCTCCCCATATCCCCCAACCCCACCTACCCACCTTCTCCCCATATCCCCCAACCCCACCTACCCACCTTCTCCCCATATCCCCCAACCCCACCTACCCACCTTCTCCCCATATCCCCCAACCCCACCTACCCACCTTCTCCCCATATCCCCCAACCCCACCTACCCACCTTCTCCCCATATCCCCCAACCCCACCTACCCACCTTCTCCCCATATCCCCCAACCCCACCGACCCACCTTCTCCCCATATCCCCCAACCCCACCGACCCACATTCTCCCCATATCCCCCAACCCCACCTACACACCTTCTCCCCATATCCCCCAACCCCACCGACCCACATTCTCCCCATATCCCCCAACCCCACCTACACACCTTCTCCCCATATCCCCCAAACCCACCTACCCACCTTCTCCTCATATCCCCAACCCCATCTACCCACCTTCTCCCCATATACCCCAACCCCACCTACCCACCTTCTCCTCATATCCCCCAACCCCACCTACCCACCTTCTCCCCATATCCCCCAACCCCACCTACCCACCTTCTCCCCATATCCCCCAATCCCACCTACCCACCTTCTCCTCATATCCCCAACCCCATCTACCCACCTTCTCCCCATATCCCCCAACCCCACCTACCCACCTTCTCCACATATCCCCCAAACCCCACCTACCCACCTTCTCCCCATATCCCCCAACCCCACCTACCCACCTTCTCCCCATATCCCCATGCCCACCTACCCACCTTCTCCCCATATCCCCCAACCCCACCTACCCAGCTTCTCCCCATATCCCCCAATCCCACCTACCCACCTTCTCCTCATATCCCCAACCCCATCTACCCACCTTCTCCCCATATCCCCCAACCCCACCTACCCACCTTCTCCCCATATCCCCCAACCCCACCTACCCACCTTCTCCCCATATCCCCCAACCCCACCTACCCACCTTCTCCCCATATCCCCATGCCCACCTACCCACCTTCTCCCGATATCCCCCAACCCCACCTACCCACCTTCCACCCATATCCCCCAACCCCACCTACCCACCTTCTCCCCATATCCCCAACCCCACCTACCCACCTTCTCCCCATATCCCCCAAACCCACCTACCCACCTTCTTCCCATATCCGCAAACCCCACCACCCACCTTCCCCATATCCCCAACCCCAACTACCCACCTTCTCCCCATATCCCCCAAACCCAACTTCCCCCCATATCCCCAACCCCACCTTCCCCCCATATCCCCCAACCCCAACTACCCACCTTCCCCCCATATCCCCCAACCCCAACTACCCACCTTCCCCCCATATCCCCCTACCCTACCTACCCACATTCTCCCCATATCCCCCAACCCCACCTACCCACCTTCTCCCCATATCCCCGAACCCCACCTACCCACCTTCTCCCCATATCCCCCAACCCTACCTTCTCCCCATATCCCCCAACCCCACCTAAAATCCTTCTCCCCATATCCCCCAACCCCACCTCCCCATATCCCCCAACCCCACCTACCCACCTTCTCCCCATATCCCCCTACCCCACCTACCCATATCCCCCAACCCCACCTTCCCACCTTCTCCCCATATCCCCCAACCCCACCTACCCACCTTCTCCCCATATCCCCCAACCCCACCTACCTACCTTCTCCCCATATCCCCCAACCCCACCTTCCCACCTTCTCCCCATATCCCCCAACCCCACCTACACACCTTCTCCCCATATCCCCCAACCCCACCTACCAACCTTCTCCCCATATCCCCCAACCACACCTACCCACCTCCCCATATCCCCCAACCCCACCTACCCACCTTCTCCCCATATCCCCCTACCCCACCTACCCACATTCTCCCCATATCCCCTAACCCCACCTACCCACCTTCTCCCCATATACCCCAACCCCAACTACCCACCTTCTCCCCATATCCCCCAACCCCACCTGCCCACCTTCTCCCCATATCCCCCAACCCCACCTACCCACCTTCTCCCCATATCCCCCAAACCCACCTACACACCTTCTCCCCATATCCCCCAACCCCACCTACCCACCTTCTCCCCATATCCCCCAACCCCACCTACCCACCTTCTCCCCATATCCCCCAACCCCACCTACCCACCTTCTCCCCATATCCCCCAACCCCACCTTCTCCCCATATCCCCAACCCCACCTATCCACCTTCTCCTCATATCCCCCAACCACACCTACCCACCTACTCCCCATATCCGCCAACCCCACCGACCCACCCTCTCCCCATATCCCCAAACCCCACCTTCTCCCCATATCCCCCAACCCCACATACCCATCTTCTCCCCATATCCCCCAACCCAACCTACCAACCGTCTCCCCATATCCCCCTACCCCACCTCCCCATATCCCCCAACCCCACCTTCCCACCTTCTCCCCATATCCCCCAGCCCCACCTACCTACCTTCTCCCCATATCCCCCAACCCCACCTTCCCACCTTCTCCCCATATCCCCCAACCCCACCTACCCACCTTCTCCCCATATCCCCCAACCCCACCTCCCCACCTTCTCCCCATATCCCCCAACCCCACCTACCCACCTTCTCCCCATATCCCCCAACCCCACCTACCCACCTTCTCCCCATATCCCCCAACCCCACCTACCCACCTTCTCCCCATATCCCCCAACCCCACCTTCCCACCTTCTCCCCATATCCCCCAGCCCCACCTACCTACCTTCTCCCCATATCCCCCAACCCCACCTTCCCACCTTGTCCCCATATCCCCCAACCCCACCTACCCACCTTCTCCCCATATCCCCCAACCCCACCTACCCACCTTCTCCCCATATCCCCCAACCCCACCTACCCACCTTCTCCCCATATCCCCCAACTCCACCTACCCACCTTCTCCCCTTATTCCGCAACCCCACCTACCCACCTTCTACCCATATCCCCCAACCCCACCAACCCACCTTCTCCCCATATCCCCCAATCCCACCTGCTCACCATATCCCCAACCTCACCTACACACCTTCTCCCCAACCCCACCTCCCCATATCCCCCAACCCCACCTCCCCACCTTCTCCTCATATCCCCCTACCCCACCTACCCACCTTCTCCTCATATCCCCCAACCCCACCTACCCACCTTCTCCCCATATCCCCGAAACACACTGACCCACCTTCCCCCCATATCCCCCAACCCCACCTACCCACCTTCTCCCCATATCCCCGAACCCGACCTACCCACCTTCTCCCCATATCCCTCAAACCCACCTACCCACCTTCTCCCCATATCCCCCAACCCCACCTACCCACCTTCTCCCCATATCCCCCAACCCCACCTACCAACCTTCTCCCCATATCCCCCAACACCACCTACCCACCTTCTCCCCATATCCCCCAACCCCACCTACCCACCTTCTCCCCATATCCCCCAACCCCACCAACCCACCTTCTCCCCATATCCCCCAACCCCACCTACCCACCTTCTCCCAATATCCCCCAACCCCACCTACCCACCTTCTCCCCATATCCCCCAACCACACCTACCCACCTTCTCCCCATATCCCCCTACCCCACCTCCCCATATCCCCCAACCCCACCTACACACCTTCTCCCTATATCCCCCAATCCCACCTTCTCCCCATATCCCCCAACCCCACCTACCCACCTTCTCCCCATATCCCCCAACCCCACCTACACACCTTCTCCCTATATCCCCCAATCCCACCTTCTCCCCATATCCCCCAACCCCACGTACCCACCTTCTCCCCATATCCCCCAACCCCACCTACCCACCTTCTCCCCATATTCCCCAACCCCACTTACCCACCTTCTCCTCATATCCCCCAACCCCACCTACCCACCTTCTCCCCATATCACCCAACCCCACCTACACACCTTCTCCCCATATACCCCAACCCCACCTACCCACCTTCTCCCCATATCCCCAAACCCCACCTACCCACCTTCTCCCCATATCCCCCAACCCCACCTTCTCCCCATATCCCCAACCCCACCTACCCACCTTCTCCCCATATCCTCCAACCACACCTACCCACCTTCTCCCCATATCCCCAACCCCACCGACCCACCTTCTCCCCATATCCCCCCAACCCACCTACCCACCTTCTCCCCATATACCCCAACCCCACCTACCCACCTTCTCCCCATATCCCCAAACCCCACCTACCCACCTTCTCCCCATATCCCCAACCCCACCACCCACCTTCTCCCCATATCCCCCAACCCACCTACCCACCTTCTCCCCATATACCCCAACCCCACCTAAAAACCTTCTCCCCATATCCCCCAACCCCACCTACCCACCTTCTCCCCATATCCCCCAACCCCACCTTCTCCTCATATCCCCCAACCCCACCTCCCCATATCCCCCAACCCCCACCTACCCTACCACCCACCCCATCTCCCCCTACCCCACCTACCCAACTTTTCCCCATATCCCCCAACCCCACCTTCCCACCTTCTCCCCATATCCCCCAACCCCACCTTCCCACCTTCTCCCCATATCCCCCAGCCCCACCTACCTACCTTCTCCCCATATCCCCCAACCCCACCTTCCCACCTTCTCCCCATATCCCCCAACCCCACCTACCCACCTTCTCCCCATATCCCCCAACCCCACCTCCCCACCTTCTCCCCATATCCCCCAACCCCACCTACCCACCTTCTCCCCATATCCCCCAACCCCACCTACCCACCTTCTCCCCATATCCCCCAACCCCACCTACCCACCTTCTCCCCATATCCCCCAACCCCACCTTCCCACCTTCTCCCCATATCCCCCAGCCCCACCTACCTACCTTCTCCCCATATCCCCCAACCCCACCTTCCCACCTTGTCCCCATATCCCCCAACCCCACCTACCCACCTTCTCCCCATATCCCCCAACCCCACCTACCCACCTTCTCCCCATATCCCCCAACCCCACCTACCCACCTTCTCCCCATATCCCCCAACTCCACCTACCCACCTTCTCCCCTTATTCCGCAACCCCACCTACCCACCTTCTACCCATATCCCCCAACCCCACCAACCCACCTTCTCCCCATATCCCCCAATCCCACCTGCTCACCATATCCCCAACCTCACCTACACACCTTCTCCCCAACCCCACCTCCCCATATCCCCCAACCCCACCTCCCCACCTTCTCCTCATATCCCCCTACCCCACCTACCCACCTTCTCCTCATATCCCCCAACCCCACCTACCCACATTCTCCCCATATCCCCGAAACACACTGACCCACCTTCCCCCCATATCCCCCAACCCCACCTACCCACCTTCTCCCCATATCCCCGAACCCGACCTACCCACCTTCTCCCCATATCCCTCAAACCCACCTACC
>NW_027253274.1:0-2500 GCF_044704955.1 Pristiophorus japonicus
GGGTTAGGGTTAGGGTTTAGGGTTAGGGTTAGGGTTAGGGTTAGGGTTAGGGTTAGGGTTAGGGTTAGGTTGAGGGTTAGGGTTAGGGTTAGGGTTAGGGTTAGGGTTAGGGTTAGGGTTAGGGTTAGTGTTAGGGTTAGGGTTAGGGTTAGGGTTAGTGTTAGGGTTAGGGTTAGGGTTAGGGTTAGGGTTAGGGTTAGGGTTCGGGTTCGGGTTCGGGTTCGGGTTCGAGTTCGTGTTCGGGTTCGGGTTAGGGTTAGGGTTAGGGTTAGGGTTAGGGTTAGGGTTAGGGTTAGGGTTAGGGTTAGGGTTAGGGTTAGGGTTAGGGTTCGTGTTCGGGTTAGGGTTAGGGTTAGGGTTAGGGTTAGGGTTAGGGTTAGGGTTCGGGTTAGGGTTAGGGTTAGGGTTCGGGTTAGGGTTCGGGTTAGGGTTAGGGTTAGGGTTCGGGTTCGGGTTAGGGTTAGGGTTCGGGTTCGGGTTCGGGTTAGGGTTAGGGTTAGGGTTCGGGTTAGGGTTCGGGTTAGGGTTAGGGTTAGGGTTAGGGTTAGGGTTAGGGTTAGGGTTCGGGTTAGGGTTCGGGTTCGGGTTCGGGTTAGGGTTAGGGTTAGGGTTAGGGTTAGGGTTAGGGTTCGGGTTAGGGTTAGGGTTAGGGTTAGGGTTAGGGTTAGGGTTAGTGTTAGGGTTCGGGTTAGGGTTCGGGTTAGGGTTAGGGTTAGGGTTAGGGTTAGGGTTCGGGTTCGTGTTCGGGTTCGGGTTCGGGTTAGGGTTAGGGTTAGGGTTAGGGTTAGGGTTAGGGTTAGGGTTCGGGTTAGGGTTAGGGTTAGGGTTAGGGTTAGGGTTAGGGTTAGGGTTAGGGTTAGGGTTAGTGTTAGGGTTAGGGTTAGGGTTAGGGTTAGGGTTAGGGTTAGGGTTAGTGTTCGGGTTCGGGTTAGGGTTAGGGTTCGGGTTCGGGTTCGGGTTAGGGTTAGGGTTAGGGTTCGGGTTAGGGTTCGGGTTAGGGTTAGGGTTAGGGTTAGGGTTCGGGTTAGGGTTAGGGTTAGGGTTCGGGTTAGGGTTCGGGTTCGGGTTCGGGTTCGGGTTAGGGTTAGGGTTAGGGTTCGGGTTAGGGTTAGGGTTCGGGTTCGGGTTAGGGTTAGGGTTAGGGTTAGGGTTATGGTTAGGGTTAGGGTTAGGGTTAGGGTTAGGGTTAGGGTTAGGGTTAGGGTTAGGGTTAGGGTTAGGGTTAGGGTTAGGGTTAGGGTTAGGGTTCGGGTTCGGGTTCGGGTTCGGGTTAGGGTTAGGGTTAGGGTTAGGGTTAGGGTTAGGGTTAGGGTTCGGGTTAGGGTTAGGGTTAGTGTTAGGGTTAGGGTTAGGGTTAGGGTAAGGGTTAGGGTTAGGGTTCGGGTTAGGGTTAGGGTTAGGGTTCGGGTTAGGGTTCGGGTTAGGGTTCGGGTTAGGGTTAGGGTTAGGGTTCGGGTTCGGGTTAGGGTTCGGGTTCGGGTTAGGGTTAGGGTTAGGGTTCGGGTTAGGGTTCGGGTTAGGGTTAGGGTTAGGGTTAGGGTTAGGGTTAGGGTTCGGGTTAGGGTTCGGGTTCGGGTTCGGGTTAGGGTTAGGGTTAGGGTTAGGGTTAGTGTTAGGGTTCGGGTTAGGTTTAGGGTTAGGGTTAGGGTTAGGGTTAGGGTTCGGGTTCGGGTTCGGGTTCGGGTTAGGGTTAGGGTTAGGGTTCGGGTTCGGGTTAGGGTTAGGGTTAGGGTTAGGGTTAGGGTTAGGGTTCGGGTTCGTGTTCGGGTTAGGGTTAGGGTTCGGGTTCGGGTTCGGGTTCGGGTTAGGGTTAGGGTTAGGGTTCGGGTTAGGGTTCGGGTTAGGTTTAGGGTTAGGGTTAGGGTTTGGGTTCGGGTTAGGGTTCGGGTTCGGGTTCGGGTTCGGGTTAGGGTTAGGGTTAGGGTTAGGGTTAGGGTTAGGGTTAGGGTTAGGGTTAGGGTTAGGGTTAGGGTTAGGGTTAGGGTTAGGGTTAGGGTTAGGGTTAGGGTTAGGGTTAGGGTTAGGGTTAGGGTTAGGGTTAATTTAGGGCTAGGGTTAGGGTTAGGGTTAGGGTTAGGGTTAGGGTTAGGGTCATCATCATCATCATCATCATCATTTCGGGTTAGGGTTAGGGTTAGGGTTAGGGTTAGGGTTAGCGTTAGGGTTAGGGTTAGGGTTAGGGTTAGGGTTAGGGTTAGGATTAGGGTTAGGGTTAGGGTTAGGGTTAGGGTTAGGGTTAGGGTTACGGTTACGGTTAGGGTTAGGGTTAGGGTTAGGGTTAGGGTTAGGGTTAGGGTTAGGGTTAGGGTCATCATCATCATCATCATCATTTAGGGTTAGGGTTAGGGTTAGGGTTAGGGTTAGGGTTAGGGTTAGGGTTAGGGTTAGGGTTAGGGTTAGGGTTAGGGTTAGGGTTAGGGTTAGGGTCATCATCATCATCATCATCATTTAGGGTTAGGGTTAGGGTTAGGGTTAGGGTTAGGGTTAGGGTTAGGGTTAG
>NW_027253276.1:10000-16751 GCF_044704955.1 Pristiophorus japonicus
TGTGAGTGAGTGTGTGAGTGAGTGTGTGAGTGAGTGTGTGAGTGAGTGTGAGTGTGTGAGTGAGTGTGAGTGTGTGAGTGTGTGAGTGTGAGTGTGTGTGTGAGTGTGTGAGTGTGAGTGTGTGTGTGAGTGTGTGAGTGTGAGAGTGTGAGTGTGAGTGTGAGTGAGTGAGTGTGTGAGTGTGTGAGTGTGTGAGTGTGTGAGTGTGTGAGTGTGTGAGTGTGAGTGTGAGTGTGAGTGTGAGTGTGAGAGTGTGAGTGTGAGTGTGAGTGTGAGTGTGAGTGAGTGAGTGTGTGAGTGTGTGAGTGTGTGAGTGTGTGAGTGTGTGAGTGTGTGAGTGTGAGTGTGTGAGTGAGTGAGTGTGTGAGTGTGTGAGTGTGTGTGTGAGTGTGTGAGTGTGAGTGTGTGAGTGTGTGAGTGTGTGAGTGTGAGAGTGTGAGTGTGTGAGTGTGTGAGTGTGTGAGTGTGTGAGTGTGTGAGTGTGTGAGAGTGTGAGTGTGAGAGTGTGAGTGTGAGTGTGTGAGTGTGTGTGTGTGAGATAGAGTGTGAGTGAGTGTTTGAGTGTGTGAGTGAGTGTGTGAGTGAGTGTGTGAGTGAGTGTGAGTGTGTGAGTGTGTGAGTGTGAGTGTGTGTGTGAGTGTGTGAGTGTGAGAGTGTGTGAGTGTGAGAGTGTGAGTGTGAGTGTGAGTGAGTGAGTGTGTGAGTGTGTGAGTGTGTGAGTGTGTGAGTGTGTGAGTGTGTGTGTGAGTGTGAGTGTGAGTGTGAGAGTGTGAGTGTGAGTGTGAGTGTGAGTGAGTGAGTGTGTGAGTGTGTGAGTGTGTGAGTGTGTGAGTGTGTGAGTGTGAGTGTGTGAGTGAGTGAGTGTGTGAGTGTGTGAGTGTGTGTGTGAGTGTGTGAGTGTGAGTGTGTGAGTGTGTGAGTGTGTGAGTGTGTGAGTGTGAGAGTGTGAGTGTGTGAGTGTGTGAGTGTGTGAGTGTGTGAGTGTGTGAGAGTGTGAGTGTGAGAGTGTGAGTGTGAGTGTGTGAGTGTGTGTGTGTGAGATAGAGTGTGAGTGAGTGTTTGAGTGTGTGAGTGAGTGTGTGAGAGAGAGAGTGTGTGAGTGTGAGTGTGTGAGTGTGTGAGTGTGTGCGATAGAGTGTGAGTGAGTGTTTGAGTGTGTGTGTGTGTGAGATAGTGTGTGAGTGAGTGTGAGTGAGTGTGAGTGAGTGAGTGTGTGAGAGAGAGAGTGTGTGAGTGAGTGAGTGAGTGAGTGAGTGAGTGAGTGAGTGAGTGTGTGTGTGTGTGTGTAAGTGTGTGAGTGTGTGAGAGTGTGTGAGAGTGTGAGTGTGTGTGTGAGTGAGTGAGTGAGTGAGTGGTGTGTGTGTGTGTGTGTGAGTGTAAGTGTGTATGAGTGTGTATGAGTGTGTATGAGTGTGTGAGTGTGTGTGTAAGTGTGTGTAAGTGTGTGTGTGTGAGTGTGTGAGTGTGTGAGTGTGAGTGTGTGTGTGTGTGAGTGTGTGTGTGTGTGAGTGTGTGTGTGAGTGTGTGTGTGTGTGTGAGTGTGTGAGTGTGTGAGTGTGTGTGTGTGTGAGAGAGAGAGAGTGTGTGAGTGTGAGTGTGTGTGAGAGTGTGTGTGAGAGTGTGTGTGAGAGTGAGTGTGTGTGAGTGTGTGTGAGTGTGTGTGAGTGTGTGATTCACTCCGCTAATACCTGCCACTTTCTCCCCTCCCCAGTCCCGCTTAATGAAGATCCAGGTAACGCCTGCAGCCACACTGATGAGACATCGCTGGGTCATCAAGGAGGATGACATGCCAGCCAAGGGTCGGGAGCCTAAGATCTTCTACCCTCCGCGGGCCGTTGCCCATGCCTCGCCGCTCCATCGAGTGAAGCCTTTGCCCGAGGTCCCTCGCCCCTGGGCCCCCCAGAGCAGGCCAGCCACTGCCAACCCCGCGGGCAAGTGAGCGAGTCGAGAACCTTCTCTGGAACTCTTTTCGGGGGATAATTGGGGCGGGGGAGGGGGTGGGGGGGTCGTTCAGAGACATTATCGCAGGCGGTGATGCTGCCAATGTCGAATAGCTGACACAACGGACACGGGAATCACCTGCTTCTGCTCGCCAGGGACTTTAATAGAGACGGCGACGCACGCCACAGTCAAATAGCTCGTCGAATGGATGCAGGAATCGGTCACTTTTACTCGCGAGGGACTTTATCGGAGGTGGCGACGCACACAGCAGTCAAATAGCTGGTCCAATGGACGCCGGACACAGTCACTTTTGCTCCTGAGGGACTTTACTGGAGACAGTGACGCCTGCAGCAGTCAAATAGCTGACCCAATGGACGCCAGAATCGATCACCTTTGCTCCTGAGGGACTTTATCGGAGACAGCGAGGCACATAGCAGTCAAATAGCTGGTCCAATGGACGCAAGAATCGTCCGATTTTGCTCGCCGGGAGCTTTATCGGAGGCGTCGACGCACACAACAGTCAAATAGCTGAGCCGACGGGATGCAGCGATCAGTCACTTTTGCTCGCGAGGGACCTTCTCGGAGGTGGTGACGCACACCTCAGTCAAATAGCTGGTCCAATGGCCGCCGGAATCGCCCGCTTCTGCTCGCCAGGGACTTTATCAGAGACAGCGACGCACTCAGCAGTCAAATAGCTGACCCGACGGACGCCGGAATCGGCAGCATGTTCCCGGGAGGGGCTGGTAGAGACGGTTTCTAGCCCGGATTTTCCCGACCCCCCCGCCACGCTCCCTGTGGGGTGGGGGAAACGGAGAAAGGAGACGGAGTTAGCGGGGTTCGGACGGACGGAGACAGGGGCGGGCGTCGGATGGCCAGAGGGCGCTCCGTGAGCCCCAGGATGTCTCACTGATCGCCAACGATGTTGGTGGAGGGAGGGCGAATGTTTGCTAGCGATGGCGTCTGTCGGGTTGAAGATGTGATGTTTGCAGAAATTTGCGGCAATGCGCGATTTGTTATGCGCCAGTCCTCGTGAGGCTGAGCACTGAACAATAAAAGATTTGTGCTTGTATGTGTATATATCTTTTTTCTGCCTTGTGTGGGAGAAGTAACATCGGAGGTGGGGGAGAGAGGGACTGGGGAGAAAGGGACTGTGGGGGGAGGAGAGAGACTGTGGGGGGAGAGGGAGAGACTGGGGGAGAGAGAGACTGGGGAAGAGAGAGACTGGGGGAGAAAGAGAGAGACTGGGGAAGAGAGAGAGACTGGGCAGAGAAAGAGAGAGAGACAGGGAGAAAGAGAGAGAGAGAGACTGGGGGAGAGAGAGACTGGGGGAGAGAGAGACTGGGGGAGAGAGAGACTTGGGGAGAAAGAGAGAGACTGGGGAAGAGAGAGAGACTGGGGAAGAGAGAGAGACTGGGGAAGAGAGAGAGACTGGGGAAGAGAGAGAGACTGGGGAAGAGAGAGAGACTGGGGAAGAGAGAGAATTGGGGAGAGAGAGAGAGAGACTGGGGGACAGAGAGAGAGAGACTGAGGGGGAGAGAGAGAGAGACAGGGGGAGAGAGAGAGAGACTGGGGGAGAGAGAGAGAGACTGGGGGAGAGAGAGAGAGAGACTGAGGGGGAGAGAGAGAGACTGGGGGACAGAGAGAGAGAGACTGAGGGGGTGAGAGAGAGAGACTGGGGGAGAGAGAGAGAGAGACTGAGGGGGAGAGAGAGAGAGACTGAGGGGGAGAGAGAGAGAGAGACTGGGGGACAGAGAGAGATGGGGGGAGAGAGAGAGAGAGAGACTGAGGGGGAGAGAGAGAGAGACTGGGGGAGAGAGAGAGAGAGAGAGACTGAGGGGGAGATAGAGAGAGAGAAACTGGGGAGAGAGAGAGACTGAGGGGGAGAGAGACTGAGGGGGAGAGAGAGAGACTGAGGGGGAGAGAGACTGAGGGGGAGAGAGAGAGAGACTGGGGGAGAGAGCGAGACTGGGGGAGAGAGAGAAAGAGAGACTGGGAGAGGGAGAGAGAGAGACTGGGAGAGGGAGAGAGACTGGGGGAGGGAGAGACTGGGAGAATGAAAGAGTGAGACTGGGGGGAGAGAGAGAGACTGGGGAGAGAGAGAGAGACTGG
The DNA here is from genome assembly GCF_044704955.1 of Pristiophorus japonicus. NCBI lineage: Eukaryota > Metazoa > Chordata > Chondrichthyes > Pristiophoridae > Pristiophorus > Pristiophorus japonicus. Next base: position 14,051 of record NW_027253276.1, read on the forward strand.
GGGGAGAGAGAGAGACTGGGGGGAGAGAGAGAGACTGGGGGGAGAGAGAGAGACTGGGGGGAGAGAGAGAGACTGGGGGGAGAGAGAGAGACTGGTGGGAGAGAGAGAGACTGGGGGAGAGAGAGAGACTGGGGGGAGAGAGAGAGACTGGGGGAGAGAGAGAGACTGGGGGAGAGAGAGAGACTGGGGGGAGAGAGAGACTGGGAGAATGAAAGAGTGAGACTGGGGGAGAGAGAGGGACTGGGGAGAGAGAGAGACTTGGGGGAGAGAGAGAGACTGGGGAGAGAGAGAGACTCGGGGAGAGAGAGAGAGAAAATGGGGGAGAGAGAGAGAGAGAGACTGGGGGAGAGAGAGAGAGAGAGAGACTGGGGAGAGAGAGAGAGAGAGACTGGGGGAGAGAGAGAGACTCGGGGAGATAGGGACTGGGGGGAGAGAGAGAGAGACTGGGGGGGAGAAAGAGAGAGAGACTGGGGGAGCGAGTGAGAGAGACTGGGGGGAGAAAGAGAGAGAGACTGGGGGAGCGAGAGAGAGACTGTGGGAGAGAGAGAGAGACTGTGGGAGAGAGAGAGAGACTGGGGGGAGAGAGAGAGAGACTGGGGGGAGAGAGAGACTGGGGGAGGGAGAGAGAGACTGTGGGGGAGAGAGAGAGAGAGACTGGGGGGAGAAAGAGAGAGAGACTGGGGGAGCGAGAGAGAGACTGGGAGAGAGATAGGGACTGGGGGGAGAGAGAGACTGGGGGAGGGAGAGAGACTGGGGGAGAGAGATCGGGACTGGGGGGAGAGAGAGAGAGAGAGACTGGGGGGGAGAGAGAGAGAGACTGGGGGGGAGAGAGAGAGAGAGACTGGGGGGGAGAGAGAGAGAGACTGGGAGAGCGAGAGAGAGACTGTGGGAGAGAGAGACTGGGGGAGAGACAGAGAGACTGAGGGGGAGAGATCGGGACTGGGGGGAGAGAGAGAGAGAGAGAGACTGGGGGGGAGAGAGAGAGAGACTGTGGGAGAGAGAGACTGGGGGAGAGACAGAGAGACTGGGGGGGAGAGAGAGAGAGACTGGGAGAGAGAGACTGGGGGAGAGACAGAGAGACTGGGGGGGAGAGAGAGAGAGACTGTGGGAGAGAGAGACTGGGGGAGAGACAGAGAGACTGGGGGGGAGAGAGAGAGAGACTGTGGGAGAGAGAGACTGGGGGAGAGACAGAGAGACTGGGGGGGAGAGAGAGAGAGACTGGGGGGGAGAGAGAGTTAGAGACTGGGGGGGAGAGAGAGAGACTGGGGAGAGAGAGAGACTTGGGGGAGAGAGAGAGACTGGGGAGAGAGAGAGACTTGGGGGAGAGAGAGAAACTCGGGGAGAGAGAGAGAGAATGGGGGAGAGAGAGAGAGAGAGACTGGGGGATAGAGAGAGAGAGAGACTGGGGAGAGAGAGAGAGAGAGACTGGGGAGAGAGAGAGAGAGAGACTGGGGGAGAGAGAGAGACTTGGGGGAGAGAGAGAGACTCGGGGAGATAGGGACTGGGGGGAGAGAGAGAGAGACTGGGGGGGAGAAAGAGAGAGAGACTGGGGGAGCGAGTGAGAGAGACTGGGGGGAGAAAGAGAGAGAGACTTGGGGAGCGAGAGAGAGACTGTGGGAGAGAGAGAGAGACTGTGGGGAGAGAGAGACTGGGGGAGGGAGAGAGAGACTGTGGGGGAGAGAGAGAGAGAGAGACTGGGGGGAGAAAGAGAGAAAGACTGGGGGAGCGAGAGAGAGACTGTGGGAGAGAGATAGGGACTGGGGGGAGAGAGAGACGAGACTGGGGGAGAGAGATCGGGACTGGGGGGAGAGAGAGAGAGAGAGACTGGGGGGGAGAGAGAGAGAGACTGGGGGGGAGAGAGAGAGAGAGACTGGGGGGGAGAGAGAGAGAGAGAGCGGGGGGGAGAGAGAGAGAGAGACTGGGAGAGCGAGAGAGAGACTGGGGGGAGAGAGAGAGAGAGACTGGGGGGGAGAGAGAGAGACTGGGAGAGCGAGAGAGAGACTGGGGAGAGACAGAGAGACTGAGGGGGAGAGATCGGGACTGGGGGGAAAGAGAGAGAGAGAGACTGGGGGGGAGAGAGAGAGAGACTGTGGGAGAGAGAGACTGGGGGAGAGACAGAGAGACTGGGGGGAGAGAGAGAGACTGTGGGAGAGAGAGACTGGGGGAGAGACAGAGAGACTGGGGGAGCGAGAGAGAGACTGGGGGAGAGAGAGACTGGGGGAGAGACAGAGAGACTGGGGGAGCGAGAGAGACTGTGGGAGAGAGATAGGGACTGGGGGAGAGAGAGAGAGACTGGGAGAGAGAGAGAGACTGGGGGAGAGAGAGAGACTGGGGGAGGAGAGAGACTGGGGGAGAGACGGAACACAATCTCCCCCAAGCCCCTTTACACCCCCAACCCAGGTTTCTCGCAAAGTTCGGTGTTTGTGTGACGAGGGCGATCATGGGGCTGGATGAAATCCAGAAATCACAACACTCGCGATTCGCTTCATACCCAATAAACCTGTTGACAATCCGTAACCCTCATACAGTGCCCCATCTCCGGCGGGGCGAGGAATCAGGAACACGGGCTGCGGGGGGTTCAGGAACTTTGGCTGGGATGGGGAGAGCCCTTATCTGTCTGGAGTTAGCAATGAGAATAGTTTGAACGACACTTTGTAAAGTAATTCAGAACTTGGGCTGGGGGTGGGAACTCTCTCCTGTC
>NW_027253277.1:0-16748 GCF_044704955.1 Pristiophorus japonicus
CCCGAGACACTCTCCACTCCCCTCCCCCCGAGACACTCTCCCCTCCCACTGGGACACTCTCCCCTCCCCCCGAGGCACTCTCCCCCTCCCCCCGGGACACTCTCCCCTCCCCCCGGGACAATCTGCCTTCCCCCCGGGAAACTCTCCCCTCCCCCCGGGACACTCTCCCCTCCCCCCGTGACACTCTCCCCTCCTCCCGGGACACTCTCGCCTCCCGCCGGGACACTCTCCCCTCCTCCCGGGAAACTCTCCCCTCCTCCCGGGACACTCTCCCCTACCATCGGGACAATCTCCCCCTCCCCTCGGGACACTCTCCCCCTCCCCCCCGAACACTCTCCCCTCCCCCGTGACACTCTCCCCTCCTCCCGGGACACTCTCCCCTCCCCCTGAGACACTCTCCCCTCCCCCCGGGACACTCTCCCCTCCCCTCCCCCCGGGACACTCTCCCCTCCCCTCCCCCCTGGACACCATCCCCTCCCCTCCCCGCGAGACATTCTCCACTCCCCTCCCCCGAGACACTCTCCCCTCCCCTCCCCCCGAGACACTCTCCCCTCCCCTCCCCCCAGGACACCATCCCCTCCCCTCCCCGCGAGACATTCTCCACTCCCCTCCCCCGTGACACTCTCCCCTCCCCTCCGCCTGAGACTCTCTCCCCTCCTTCCGTGACACTCTCTCCTCCCCTCCCCCCGGGACACTTTCCCCTCCCCTCCCCCCGGGACACTCTCCCCTCCCCCCCCCGAGACATTCTCCACTCCCCTCCCCCCGAGACACTCTACCCTCCCCTCCCCCCGAGACACTCTCCCCTCCCCCCGAGACCCTCTCCCCTCCCCCCGCGACACTCTCCCTTCCATCGGGACACTCTCCCCACCCCACGGGACACTCTACCCTCCCCCCGGGACACTCTCCCCTCCAATCTCCTTGGGACAGTCTCCCCTCCCCCCCGAGACACTCTCCACTCCCCCCGGGACACTCTCCCCTCCCCCGAGACACTCTCCCCTCCCCCCGGTACACTCACCCCTCCCCCCGGGACACTCTCCACTCCCCCCGGGACACTCCCCTCTCCCCCCGAGACACTCTCCCCTCCCCCCGGGACACTCACCCCTCCCCCCGAGACACTCTCGACTCCCCCCGGGACACTCACCCCTCCCCTCGGGACACTCACCCCTCCCCTCGGGACACTCTCCCCTCCCCTCCCCTCGGAACACACTCCCCTCCCCCGGGACACTCTCCCCTCCCCTACCCCCGGGACACTCTCCCCTCCCCCCGAGACACTCTCCCCTCCCCTCGGAACACACTCCCCTCCCCCCGGGACACTCTCCCCTCCCCTCCCCCCGGGACACTCTCCACTCCCCTCCCCCCGAGACACTCTCCCCTCCCCCCGAGACACTCTCCCCTCCCCCCGGGACACTTACCCTTCCCCCCGGGACACTCTCCCCTCCCCTCCCCTCGGGACACTCTCCCCTCCCCTCCCCTCGGAACACACTCCCCTCCCACGAGACATTCTCCACTCCCCTCCCCCCGAGACACTCTCCGCTCCCCTCCCCCGGGGACACTCACCCTTCCCCCCAGGACACGCTCCCCTACCCCTGAGGCATTCTCCCCTCCCCCGAGACACTCGCCCCTCCCCCGATACCCTCCCCCCTCCCCCCCGAGACACTCTCCCCTCCCCCCGGGACACTCTCCCCAGCCCCCGGGACACCCTACCCTCCTCCCGGGACACACTCCCCTCCCGCCGAGACACTCTCCCCTCCCTCCGGGACACTCACCCCTCCCCCCGGAACACTCTCAACTCACCCCGGGACACTCTCCCCTCCCCCCGAGACACTCTCCCCTCCCCCGGGACACTCACCCCTCCCCTCGGGACACTCTCCCCTCCCCTCGGGACACTCTCTCCTCCCCTCCCCCCGGAACACACTCCCCTACCCTCCCCCCGAAACACTCTCCCCTCCCCTCCCCCCGGGACACTCTCCCCTCCCCTCCCCCCGAGACACTCTCCCCTCCCACTGGGACACTCTCCCCTCCCCCCGGGACACTCTCCCCTCCCCCCGAGACACTCTCCCCACCCCCCGAGACACTCTCCCCACCCCCCGAGACACTCTCCCCTCCCCCCGGGACACAATCCCCTCCCCCCGAGACACTCTCCCCACCCCCCGAGACACTCTCCCCTCCCCCCGGGACACAATCCCCTCCCCCCGGGACACTCTCCCCTCCCCCTGAGACACTCTCCCCTCCCCCCGGGACACTCTCCCCTCCCCTCCCCAAGGGACACTCTCCCCTCCCCTCCCTCCGGGACAGTCTGCCCTCCCCTCCCCTCGAGAAACTCTACCCTCCCCTACCCCCGAGACACTCTCCCTTCCCCCCGGGACACTCTCCCCTCCCCCCGAGACACTCTCCCCTCCCCCCGGGACACTCACCCCTCCCCTCGGGACACTCTCCCCTCCCCTCCCCCCGGAACACACTCCCCTCCCCTCCCCCGGAACACTCTCCCCTCCCCTCCTCCCGGGACACTCTCCCCTCCCCTCCTCCCGAGACACTCTCCACTCCCCTCCCCCCGAGACACTCTCCCCTCCCACTGGGACACTCTCCCCTCCCCCCGAGACACTCTCCCCTGCCCCCGAGACACTCTCCCCTCCCCCCGTGACACTCTCCCCTCCTCCCGGGACACTCTCGCCTCCCGCCGGGACAATCTCCCCTCCCCTCGGGACACTCTCCCCCTCCCCCCCGCACACTCTCCCCTCCCCCCGAGACACTCTCCCCTGCCCCCGAGACACTCTCCCCTCCCCCCGTGACACTCTCCCCTCCTCCCGGGACACTCTCCCCTCCTCCCGGGACACTCTCCCCTCCCCCTGAGACACTCTCCACTCCCCCCGGGACACTCTCCCCTCCCCTCCCCCGAGACACTCTCCCCTCCCCTCCCCCCTGGACACCATCCCCTCCCTTCCCCGCGAGACATTCTCCCCTCCCCTCCCCCGAGACACTCTCCCCTCCCCCCGGGACACTTTCCCCTCCCCTCCCCCCGAGACACTCTCCCCTCCCCTCCCCCCGAGACACTCTCCCCTCCCCCCGCGACACTCTCCCTTCCCAACGGGACACCCTCCCCACCCCACGGGACACTCTACCCTCCAATCTCCTTGGGACAGTCTCCCCTCCCCCCCGAGACACTCTCCCCTCCCCCCGGGACACTCTCCCCTCCCCCCGAGACACTCTCCCCTCCCCCCGGTACACTAACCCCTCCCCCCGGGACACTCTCCACTCCCCCCGGGACACTCCCCTCTCCCCCCGAGACACTCTCCCCTCCCCCCGGGACACTCACCGCTCCCCCCGAGACACTCTCCCCTCCCCCCGGGACACTCACCCCTCCCCTCGGGACACTCACCCCTCCCCCCGGTACACTCACCCCTCCCCCCGGGACACTCTCCACTCCCCCCGGGACACTCCCCTCTCCCCCCGAGACACTCTCCCCTCCCCCCGCGACACTCTCCCTTCCCAACGGGACACTCTCCCCTCCCCTCGGGACACTCTCCCCTCCCCTCCCCTCGGAACACACTCCCCTCCCCCGGGACACTCTCCCCTCCCCTACCCCCGGGACACTCTCCCCTCCCCCCGAGACACTCTCCCCTCCCCTCGGAACACACTCCCCTCCCCCCGGGACACTCTCCCCTCCCCTCCCCCCGGGTCACTCTCCACTCCCCTCCCCCCGAGACACTCTCCCCTCCCCCCGAGACACTCTCCCCTCCCCCCGGGACACTCTCCCCTCCCCTCCCCCGGGGACACTCACCCTTCCCCCCGGGACACGCTCCCCTACCCCTGAGGCATTCTCCCCTCCCCCGAGACACTCGCCCCTCCCCCCGATACCCTCCCCCCTCCCCCCCGAGACACTCTCCCCTCCCCGCGGGACACTCTCCCCAGCCCCCGGGACACCCTACCCTCCTCCCGGGACACACTCCCCTCCCGCCGAGACACTCTCCCCTCCCTCCGGGACACTCACCCCTCCCCCCGGAACATTCTCAACTCACCCCGGGACACTCTCCCCTCCCCCCGAGGCACTCTCCCCTCCCCCCGGAACACTCTCCCCTCCCCCCGAGACACTCTCCCCTCCCCCCGGGACACTCACCCCTCCCCTCGGGACACTCTCCCCTCCCCTCGGGACACTCTCTCCTCCCCTCCCCCCGGAACACACTCCCCTACCCTCCCCCCGAAACACTCTCCCCTCCCCTCCCCCCGGGACACTCTCCCCTCCCCTCCCCCCGAGACTCTCTCCACTCCCCTCCCCCCGAGACACTCTCCACTCCCCTCCCCCCGAGACACTCTCCCCTCCCCTCCCCCCGAGACACTCTCCCCTCCCCTCCCCCCGGGACACTCTCCCCTCCCCTCCCCCCGAGACACTCTCCACTCCCCTCCCCCCGAGACACTCTCCCTTCCCCCCGGGACACTCTCCCCTCCCCCCGGGACACTCTCCCCTCCCCTCCCCCCGGGACACTCTCCCCTCCCCCTGAGACACTCTCCCCTCCCCCCGGGACACTCTCCCCTCCCCTCCCCAAGGGACACTCTCCCCTCCCCTCCCTCCGGGACAGTCTGCCCTCCCCTCCCCTCGAGAAACTCTACCCTCCCCTACCCCCGAGACACTCTCCCTTCCCCCCGGGACACTCTCCCCTCCCCCCGAGACACTCTCCCCTCCCCCCGGGACACTCACCCCTCCCCCCGGGACACTCACAACTCCCCCCGGGACACTCTCCACTCCCCCCGGGACACTCTCCCCTCCCCCCGAGACACTCTCCCCTCCCCCCGGGACACTCACCCCTCCCCTCGGGACACTCTCTCCTCCCCTCCCCCCGGAACACACTCCCCTCCCCTCCCCCCGGAACACTCTCCCCTCCCCTCCTCCCGGGACACTCTCCCCTCCCCTCCTCCCGAGACACTCTCCACTCCCCTCCCCCCGAGACACTCTCCCCTCCCACTGGGACACTCTCCCCTCCCCCCGAGACACTCTCCCCTCCCCCCGAGACACTCTCCCCTCCCCCCGTGACACTCTCCCCTCCTCCCGGGACACTCTCGCCTCCCGCCGGGACAATCTCCCCTCCCCTCGGGACACTCTCCCCCTCCTCCCCGCACACTCTCCCCTCCCCCGTGACACTCTCCCCTCCTCCCGGGACACTCTCCCCTCCCCCTGAGACACTCTCCCCTCCCCCCGGGACACTCTCCCCCCCCCTCCCCCCGGGACACCCTCCCCTCCCCTCCCCCCGGGACACTCTCCCCTCCCCTCCCCCCTGGACACCATCCCCTCCCCTCCCCGCGAGACATTCTCCACTCCCCTCCCCCGAGACACTCTCCCCTCCCCTCCCCCCGGGAGACTCTCCCCTCCCCTCCCCCCGAGACACTCTCCCCTCCCCTCCCCCCGGGACACTCTCCCCTCCGCCTGAGACTCTCTCCCCTCCTTCCGTGACACTCTCTCCTCCCCTCCCCCCGGGACACTTTCCCCTCCCCTCCCCCCGGGACACTCTCCCCTCCCCCCCCCGAGACACTTTCCCCTCCCCTCCCCCCGAGACACTCTCCCCTCCCCCCGAGACCCTCTCCCTTCCCAACGGGACACCCTCCCCACCCCACGGGACACTCTACCCTCCCCCCGGGACACTCTCCCCTCCAATCTCCTTGGGACAGTCTCCCCTCCCCCCCGAGACACTCTCCCCTCCCCCCGGGACACTCTCCCCTCCCCCCGAGACACTCTCCCCTCCCCCCGGTACACTAACCCCTCCCCCCGGGACACTCTCCACTCCCCCCGGGACACTCCCCTCTCCCCCCGAGACACTCTCCCCTCCCCCCGGGACACTCACCCCTCCCCCCGAGACACTCTCCCCTCCCCCCGGGACACTCACCCCTCCCCTCGGGACACTCACCCCTCCCCTCGGGACACTCTCCCCTCCCCTCCCCTCGGAACACACTCCCCTCCCCCGGGACACTCTCCCCTCCCCTACCCCCGGGACACTCTCCCCTCCCCCCGAGACACTCTCCCCTCCCCCCGGGACACTTACCCTTCCCCCCGGGACACTCTCCCCTCCCCTCCCCCCGGGACACTCTCCACTCCACTCCCACGAGACATTCTCCACTCCCCTCCCCCCGAGACATTCTCCCCTCCCCTCCCCCCGGGACACTCACCCTTCCCCCCGGGACACGCTCCCCTACCCCTGAGGCATTCTCCCCTCCCCCGAGACACTCGCCCCTCCCCCCGATACCCTCCCCCCTCCCCCCGGGACACTCTCCCCAGCCCCCGGGACACCCTCCCCTCCTCCCGGGACACACTCCCCTCCCGCCGAGACACTCTCCCCTCCCTCCGGGACACTCACCCCTCCCCCCGGGACACTCTCAACTCACCCCGGGACACTCTCCCCTCCCCCCGAGACACTCTCCCCTCCCCCCGGGACACTCACCCCTCCCCTCGGGACACTCTCCCCTCCCCTCGGGACACTCTCTCCTCCCCTCCCCCCGGAACACACTCCCCTACCCTCCCCCCGAAACACTCTCCCCTCCCCTCCCCCCGGGACACTCTCCCCTCCCCACCCCCCGAGACACTCTCCCCTCCCCTCTCCCCAAGACACTCTCCCCACCCCCGCCCGACCCTCTCCCTTCCCCCCGGGACACAATCCCCTCCCCCCGGGACACTCTCCCCTCCCCCCGGGACACTCTCCCCTCCCCTCCGCAAGGGACACTCTCCCCTCCCCTCCCTCCGGGACAGTCTGCCCTCCCCTCCCCTCGAGAAACTCTACCCTCCCCTACCCCCGAGACACTCTCCCCTCCCCCCGGGACACTCTCCCTTCCCCCCGGGACACTCTCCCCTCCCCACGGGACACTCTCCCATCCCCCCCGAGACACTCTCCCCTCCCCTCTCCTCGGGACAATCACCCCTCCCCCCCCGAGACACTCTCCCCTCCCCCCGGGACACTCTCCACTCCCCCCGGGACACTCTCCCCTCCCCACGGGACACTCTCCCATCCCCCCCGAGACACTCTCCCCTCCCCTCTCCTCGGGACAATCACCCCTCCCCCCCCGGGACACTCTCCCCTCCTTCAGGGACACGCTCCCCTCCCCCCGAGACACTCTCCCCTCCCCCCGGGACACTCACAACTCCCCCCTAGACACTCTCCCCTCCCCCCGGGACACTCACCCCTCCCCTCGGGACACTCTCCCCTCCCCTCGGGACACTCTCTCCTCCCCTCCCCCCGGGACAATCTCCACTCCCCTCCTCCCGAGACACTCTCCACTCCCCTCCCCCCGGAACACACTCCCCTCCCCTCCCCCCGGAACACTCTCCCCTCCCCTCCCCCCGGGACACTCTCCCCTCCCCTCCTCCCGAGACACTCTCCACTCCCCTCCCCCCGAGACACTCTCCCCTCCCCCTGAGACACTCTCCCCTCCCCCCGGGACACTCTCCCCTCCCCCCGGGACAATCTGCCTTCCCCCCGGGAAACTCTCCCCTCCCCCCGGGGCACTCTCCCCTCCCCCCGTGACACTCTCCCCTCCTCCCGGGACACTCTCGCCTCCCGCCGGGACACTCTCCCCTACCATTGGGACACTCTCCCCTCCCCTCGGGACACTCTCCCCTCCCCCCCACACACTCTCCCCTCCCCCCGTGACACTCTCCCCTCCTCCCGGGACACTCTCCCCTCCCCCTGAGACACTCTCCCCTCCCCTCGGGACACTCTCCCCTCCCCTCCCCGCGAGACATTCTCCACTCCCCTCCCCCGAGACACTCTCCCCTCCCCTCCCCCCGAGACACTCTCCACTCCCCCCGGGACACTTTCCCTTCCCAACGGGACACTCTCCCCTCCCCCCGGGACACTCTCCCCTCCCCCCGAGACACTCTCCCCTCGCCCCGGGACAATCTACCGTCCCGACCCCCCAAGACTCTCTCCCCTCCCCCGTGACACTTTCCCTCCGCCCCCAGACACTCTCCCCTCCCCCCGAGACTCTCTCCACTCCCCACGAGACACTCTCCCCTCCCCCTGAGACACTCTCCCCTCCCCCGAGACACTCTCCTCTCCCCCCGAGACAATCTCCCCTCCCCCCGAGACACTCTCCCCTCCCCCGAGACACTCTCCCCTCCCCCCCGAGACACTCTCCCCTCCCCCCGAGACACTCTCCCCTCCCCCCGGGACACTCCTCTCTCCCCCCGAGACACTCTCCCCTCCCCCCGGGACACACACCCCTCCCCCCGAGACACTCTCCCCTCCCCCCGGGACACTCACCCCTCCCCTCGGGACACTCAACCCTCCACTCGGGACACTCTCCCCTCCCCTCCCCTCGGAACACACTCCCCTCCCCCGGGACACTCTCCCCTCCCCTACCCCCGGGACACTCTCCCCTCCCCTCCCCCCGGGACACTCTCCCCTCCCCTCGGGACACTCTCCCCTCCCCTCCCCTCGGAACACACTCCCCTCCCCCGGGACACTCTCCCCTCCCCTACCCCCGGGACACTCTCCCCTCCCCTCCCCCCGGGACACTCTCCCCTCCCCTACCCCCGCGACACTCTCCCCTCCCCTATTCCCGGGACACTCTCCCCTCCCCTCCACCCGGGACCCTCTCCCCTCCCCTCCCCCCGAGACACTCTCCCCTCCCCCCGAGACACTTTCCCCTCCCCTCCCCTCGGGACACTCTCCCCTCCCCCCGAGACACTCTCCCCTCCCCCCGGGACACTTACCCTTCCCCCCGGGACACTCTCCCTTTCTCCTGAGGCACTCTCCCCTCCCCCGAGTCACTCGCCCCTCCCCCCGAGACACTCTCCCCTCCCCCCTAGACACTCTTCCCTCCCCCCGAGACATTCTCCCCTCGCCCCGGGGACACTCTCCCGTCCCCACCCCCCAAGACTCTCTCCCCTCCCCCGTGACACTCTCCCCCCGCCCCCAGACACTCTCCCCTGCCCCCGAGACACTCTCCACTCCACACGAGACACTCTCCACTCCCCCGAGACAATTTCTCCTCCCCCTGAGACACTCTCCCCTCCCCCGAGACACTCTCCTCTCCCCCCGAGACACTCTACCCTCCCCCCGAGACACTCTCCCCTCCCCCGAGACACTCTCTCCGCCCCCCGAGACACTCTCACCTCCCCCCGAGACACTCTCCCCTCCCCCCGAGACACAGTCCCCTCCCCCCGAGACACTCTCCCCTCCCCCCGAGACACTCTCCCCTCCCCCGAGACACTCTCCCCTCCCCCTGAGACACTCTCCCCTCCCCCGAGACACTCTCCTCTCCCCCCGAGACACTCTACCCTCCCCCCGAGACACTCTCCCTCCCCCGAGACACTCTCTCCGCCCCCCGAGACACTCTCACCTCCCCCCGAGACACTCTCCCCTCCCCCCCGAGACACTCTCCCCTCCCCCCGAGACACTCTCCCCTCCCCCCGAAACACTCTCCCCTCTCCCGAGACAATCTCCCCTCTCCCAAAGACACTCTCCCCTCCCCACGAGACACTCTCCCCTCCCCTGAGACACTCTCTCCTCCCGCTGAGACACTCTCGCCTCCCCCTTAGACACTCTCCCCTCCCCCTGAGACACACTCCCCTCCCCCGAGACACTCTCCCCTCCCCCCGGGACACTCTCCCTTCCCCCCGGGACACACTTCCCTCCCCCCGGGACTCTCTCCCCTCCCCCGGGACACTCTCTCCTCCCCTCCCCCCGGAACACACTCCCCTCCCTCCCCCGAAACTCTCCCTGCCCCGAAACACTCTCCCTCCCCTCCCCCGGGACACTCTCCCTCCCCTCCCCCGAGACACTCTCCACTCCCCTCCCCCCGAGACACTCTCCACTCCCCACCCCCCGAGACACTCTCCCCTCCCCTCTCCCCAAGACACTCTCCCCACCCCCGCCGGACCCTCTCCCTTCCCCCCGGGACACAATCCCCTCCCCCCGGGACACTCTCCCCTCCCCTGAGACACTCTCCCCTCCCCCTGAGACACTCTCCCCTCCCCCCGGGACACTCTCCCCTCCCCTCCCCAAGGGACACTCTACCCTCCCCTCCCTCTGGGACAGTCTGTCCTCCCCTCCCCCCGAGACACTCACCGCTCCCCTACCCCCGAGACACTCTCCCCTCGCCCCGGGACACTCTCCCTTCCCCCCGGGACACTCTCCCCTCCCCACGGGACACTCTCCCATCCCCCCCGGGACACTCTCCCCTCCCCTCTCCTCGGGACACTCACCCCTCCCCCCCGAGACACTCTCCCCTCCCCCCGGGACACTCTCCACTCCCCCCGGGACACTCTCCCCTCCTCCAGGGACACTCTCCCCTCCCCCCGAGACACTCTCCCCTCCCCCCGGGACACTCACAACTCCCCCCGGGACACTCTCCACCCCACCGGGACACTCTCCCCTCCCCCCGAGACACTCTCCCCTTCCCCCGGGACACTCACCCCTCCCCTCGGGACACTCTCCCCTCCCCTCGGGACACTCTCTCCACCCCTCCCCCCGGAACACACTCCCCTCCCCTCGCCCCGGAACACTCTCCCCTCCCCTCCCCCCGGGACACTCTCCCCTCCCCTCCTCCCGAGACACTCTCCACTTCCCTCCCCCCGAGACACTCTCCCCTCCCACTGGGACACTCTCCCCTCCCCCCGAGACACTCTCCGCGCCCCCCGAGACTCTCTCTGCTCCCCCCGAGACACTCTCCCCTCCCCCTGAGACACTCTCCCCTCCCCCCGAGACACTCTCCCTTACCACTGAGACACTCTCCCCTCCCCCTGAGACACTCTCCCCTCCCCCCTGAAACTCTCCCCTCCCCCCGGGAACATAGAAACATAGAAACATAGAAAATAGGTGCAGGAGTAGGCCATTCGGCCCTTCTAGCCTGCACCGCCATTCAATGAGTTCATGGCTGAACATTCAACTTCAGTACCCCATTCCTGCTTTCTCGCCATACCCCTTGATCCCCCTAGCAGTAAGGACCTCATCTAACTCCTTTTTGAATATATTTAGTGAATTGGCCTCAACAACTTTCTGTGGTAGAGAATTCCACAGGTTCACCACTCTCTGGGTGAAGAAGTTCCTCCGCATCTCGGTCCTAAATGGCTTACCCCTTATCCTTAGACTGTGACCCCTGGTTCTGGACTTCCCCAACATTGGGAACATTCTTCCTGCATCTAACCTGTCTAACCCCGTCAGAATTTTATATGTTTCTATGAGGTCCCCTCTCATTCTTCTGAACTCCAGTGAATACAAGCCCAGTTGATCCAGTCTTTCTTGATAGGTCAGTCCCGCCATCCCGGGAATCAGTCTGGTGAACCTTCGCTGCACTCCCTCAATTGCACGAATGTCCTTCCTCAGGTTAGGAGACCAAAACTGTCCTCTCCCCTCCCCCCGTTACACTCTCCCCTCCTCCCGGGACACTCTCCCCTCCCATCGGGAGACTCTCCCCTCCCCTCGGGACACTCTCCCCTCCCCACCGCACACTCTCCCCTCCCCCCGTGACACTCTCCCCTCCTCCCGGGACACTCTCCCCTCCCCCTGAGACACTCTCCCCTCCCCCCGGGACACTCTCCCCTCCCCTCCCCCCGGGACACTCTCCCCTCCCCTCCCCCCGGGACACTCTCCCCTCCCCTCCCCCCGGGACACTCTCCCCTCCCCACCCCCGGGACACCCTCCCCTCCCCTCCCCGCGAGACATTCTCCACTCCCCTCCCCCGAGACACTCTCCCCTCCCCTCCCCCCGAGACACTCTCCACTCCCCCCGGGACACTTTCCCTTCCCAACGGGACACTCTCCCCTCCCCCCGGGACACTCTCCCCTCCGCCTGAGACTCTCTCCCCTCCTTCCGTGACACTCTCCCCTCCCCTCCCCCCGGGACACTTTCCCCTCCCCTCCCCCGGGACACTCTCCCCTCCCCCCCCCCGAGACATTCTCCACTCCCCTCCCCCCGAGACACTCTCCCCTCCCCTCCCCCCGAGACCCTCTCCCCTCCCCCCGAGAAACTCTCCCTTCCCAACGGGACACTCTCCCCTCCCCCATGGACACTCTCCCCTCCCCCCGGGGCACTCTCCCCTCCCCCCGAGACACTCCCCTCTCCCCCCGAGACACTCTCCCCTCCCCCCGGGACACTCACCCCTCCCCTCGGGACACTCTCCCCTCCCCTCCCCTCGGAACACACTCCCCTCCCCCGGGACACTCTCCCCTCCCCTACCCCCGGGACACTCTCCCCTCCCCTCCCCCCGGGACACTCTCCCCTCCTCTACCCCCGCGACACTCTCCCCTCCCCTCCCCCCGAGACACTCTCCCCTCCACCCGAGACACTCTCCCCTCCCCCCGGGACACTTACCCTTCCCCCCGGGACACTCTCCCCTACTCCTGAGGCACTCTCCCCTCCCCCGAGTCACTCGCCCCTCCCCCCGAGACACTCTCCCCTCCCACCGAGACACTCTCCCCTCCCCTGCCCTCGGGACACTCTCCCCTCCACCCGAGACACTCTCCCCTCCCCCCGGGACACTTACCCTTCCCTCCGGGACACTCTCCCCTACTCCTGAGGCACTCTCCCCTCCCCCGAGTCACTCGCCCCTCCCCCCGAGACACTCTCCCCTCCCCCCGAGACACTCTTCCCTCCCCCCGAGACACTCTCCTCTCCCCCCGAGACACTCTACCCTCCCCCCGAGACACTCTCCCCATCCTACCGGGACACCCTCCCCTCCCCTCGCCCCGGAACACTCTCCCCTCCCCCGGGACACTCTCCCCTCCCCTCCGCCCCGAGACACTCTCCCCTCCCCCCGGAACACTCTCCCCTCCCCCGGGACACTCTCCCCTCCCCCGGGACACTCTCCCCTCCCCCCGAGACACTCTCCCCTCCCCCCGGGACACTCTCCCCTCCCCTCCCCCCGGAACACTTTCCCCTCCCCTCCCCCCGGGACACTCTCCCCTCCCCTCCTCCCGAGACACTCTCCACTCCCCTCCCCCCGAGACACTCTCCCCTCCCCCCGAGACACTCTCCCCTCCCCCCGAGACACTCTCTGCTCCCCCCGAGACACTCTCCCCTCCCCCCGGGACACTCTCCCCTCCCCTCCTCCCGAGACACTCTCCACTCCCCTCCCCCCGAGACACTCTCCCCTCCCCCCGAGACACTCTCCCCTCCCCCCGAGACACTCTCCGCGCCCCCAGAGACACTCTCCCCTCCCCCCGAGACACTCTCTGCTCCCCCGAGACACTCTCCCCTCCCCCCGAGACACTCTCCCCTCCCCCCGAGACACTCTCCCTTCCCACTGAGACACTGTACCCTGCCCCCGGGACACTCTCCCCTCCCCCTGAGACACTCTCCCCTCCCCCCGAGACACTCTCCCTTCCCACTGAGACACTGTCCCCTCCCCCTGAGACACTCTCCCCTCCTCCCGGGACACTCTCCCCTCCCCCCGTGACACTCTCCCCTCCTCCCGGGACACTCTCGCCTCCCGCCGGGACACTCTCCCCTACCATCGGGACACTCTCCCCTCCCCTCGGGAAACTCTCCCCTCCCCCCCGCACACTCTCCCCTCCCCCCGTGACACTCTCCCCTCCTCCCGGGACACTCTCCCCTCCCCCTGAGACACTCTCCCCTCCCCCCGGGACACTCTCCCCTCCCCTCCCCCCGGGACACTCTCCCCCCCCTCCCCCCGGGACACCCTCCCCTCCCCTCCCCCCGAGACACTCTCCCCTCCCCCCGGGACACTCTCCCCTCCGCCTGAGACTCTCTCCCCTCCTTCCGGGACACTCTCCACTCCCCTCCCCCCAGGAAACATTCCCCTCCCCTCCCCCCCCCGAGACATTCTCCACTCCCCTCACCCCGAGACACTCTCCCCTCCCCTCCCCCCGAGACCCTCTCCCCTCCCCCCGGGACACTCTCCCTTCCCAACGGGACACTCTCCCCACCCCACGGGACACTCTACCCTCCCCCAGGGACACTCTCCCCTCCAATCTCCTTGGGACAGTCTCCCCTCACCCCCCGAGACACTCTCCCCTCCCCCCGGGACACTCTCCCCTACCCCCGAGACACTCTCCCCTCCCCCCGGGACACTCACCCCTCCCCCCGGGACACTCTCCACTCCCACCGGGACACTCCCCGCTCCCCCCGAGACACTCTCCCCTCCCCCCGGGACACTCCCCCCTCCCCCCGAGACACTCTCCCCTCCCCCTGGGACACTCACCCCTCCCCTCGGGACACTCACCCCTCCCCTCGGGACACTCACCCCTCCCCTCGGGACACTCTCCCCTCCCCTCCCCTCGGAACACACTCCCCTCACCCGGGACGCTCTCCCCTCCCCTACCCCCGGGACACTCTCCCCTCTCCTCCCCCGGGACACTCTCCCCTCCCCTACCCCCGCGACACTCTCTACTCCCCTATTCCCGGGACACTCTCCCCTCCCCTCCACCCGGGACCCTCTCCCCTCCCCTCCCCCCGAGATACTCTCCCCTCCCCCCGAGACACTCGCCCCTCCCCTCCCCTCGGGACACTCTCCCCTCCCCCCGAGACACTCTCCCCTCCCCCCGGGACACTTACCCTTCCCCCCGGGACACTCTCCCCTACCCCTGAGGCACTCTCCCCTCCCCTGAGTCACTCGCCCCTCCCCCCGTGACACTCTCCCCTCCCCCCGAGACATTCTCCCCTCGCCCCGGGGCACTCTACCGTCCCGACCCCCCAAGACGCTCTCCCCTCCCCCGTGACACGTTCCCCCCGCCCCCAGACACGCTCCCCTCCCCCCGAGACACACTCCACTCCCCACGAGACACTCTCCCCTCCCCCCGGGACACTCTCCCTTCCCCCCGGGACACACTTCCCTCCCCCCGGGACACTCTCCCTTCCCCCCGGGACACACTTCCCTCCCCCGGGACACACTCCCCACCCCTCCCCCCGAAACACTCTCCCCTCCCCTCCCCCCGAGACACTCTCCCCTCCCCCCGGGACACTCTCCCTTCCCCCCGGGACACACTTCCCTCCCCCCGGGACTCTCTCCCCTCCCCCGGGACACACTCCCCACCCCTCCCCCCCGAAACACTCTCCCCTCCCCTCCCCCCGAGACACTATCCACTCCCCTCCCCCCGAGACACTCTCCCCTCCCCTCTCCCCAAGTCACTCTCCCCACCCCCTCCGGACCCTCTCCCTTCCCCCCGGGACACAATCCCCTCCCCCCGGGAGACTCTCCCCTCCCCCTGAGACACTCTCCCCTCCCCCCGGGACACTCTCCCCTCCCCTCCCCAAGGGACACTCTACCCTCCCCTCCCTCCGGGACAGTCTGCCCTCCCCTCCCCCCGAGACACTCTACCCTCCCCTACCCCCGAGACACTCTCCCCTCCCCCCGGGACACTCTCCCTTCCCCCCGGGACACTCTCCCCTCCCTACGGGACACTCTCCCATCCCCCCCGGGACACTCTCCCCTCCCCTCTCCTCGGGACACTCACCCCTCCACCCCGAGACACTCTCCCCTCCCCCCGGGACACTCTCCACTCCCCCCGGGACACTCTCCCCTCCTCCAGGGACACTCTCCCCCCCCCCCGAGACACTCTCCCCTCCCCCCGGGACACTCACAACTCCCCCCGGGACACTCTCCACCCCCCCGGGACACTCTCCCCTCCCCCCGAGACACTCTCCCCTCCCCCCGGGACACTCACCCCTCCCCTCGGGACACTCTCCCCTCCCATCGGGACACTCTCTCCTCGCCTCCCCCCGGAACACACTCCCCTCCCCTCGCCCAGGAACACTCTCCCCTCCCCCGGGACACTCGCCCCTCCCCCCGATACCCTCTCCCCTCCGCCCCGAGACACTCTCCCCTCCCCCCGGGACACTCTCCCCTCCCCCCGGGACACTCTCCCCTCCTTCTGGGACACTCACCACTCCCCCCGGAACACTCTCCCCTCCCCCCGGGACACTCTCCCCTCCCCCCGGAACACTCTCCCCTCCCCCCGGGACACTCTCCCCTCCTTCTGGGACACTCACCACTCCCCCCGGAACACTCTCCCCTCCCCCGAGACACTCGCCCCTCCCCCCGGGACACTCTCCCCATCCCCCGGGACACACTCCCCATCCCCCGGGACACCCTCCCCTCCCCCCGGGACACTCTCCCCTCCCCCCGGGACACACTCCCCTCCCCCCGGGACACTCTCCCCTCCCCCCGGAACACACTCCCCTCCCCCCGGGACACACTCCCCTCCCCCCGGGACACTCTCCCCTCCCCCCGGGACACTCTCCCCATCCCGCCGAGACACTCTCCCCTCCCTCCGGGACACTCTCCCCTCCCCTCCTCCCGAGACACTCTCCACTCCCCTCCCCCCGAGACACTCTCCCCTCCCACTGGGACACTCTCCCCTCCCCCCGAGACACTCTCCGCGCCCCCCGAGACACTCTCTGCTCCCCCCGAGACACTCTCCCCTCCCCCTGAGACACTCTCCCCTCCCCCCGGGACACTCTCCCCTCCCCCCGTGACACTCTCCCCTCCTCCCGGGACACTCTCCCCTCCCCCCGGGACAATCTGCCTTCCCCCCGGGAAACTCTCCCCTCCCCCCGGGACACTCTCCCCTCCCCCCGTGACACTCTCCCCTCCTCCCGGGACACTCTCGCCTCCCGCCGGGACACTCTCCCCTACCATCGGGACACTCTCCCCTCCCCTCGGGAAACTCTCCCCTCCCCCCCGCACACTCTCCCCTCCCCCCGTGACACTCTCCCCTCCTCCCGGGACACTCTCCCCTCCCCCTGAGACACTCTCCCCTCCCCCCGGGACACTCTCCCCTCCCCTCCCCCCGGGACACTCTCCACTCC
>NW_027253278.1:0-16746 GCF_044704955.1 Pristiophorus japonicus
TCCCACCTCAGTCTCTCTCTCTCTCCCCCCTCAGTCACTCTCTCTCTCTCTCTCTCCCTCAATCTCTCTCTCTCTCTCTCTCCCTCAGTCTCTCTCGCTCTGTCCCTCAGTCTCTCTCTCTCTGTCCCCCTCAGTCTCCATTTCTCTCTCTCCTTCAGTCTCTCTCTCTCCCACCTCAGTCTCTCTCTCTCTCCCCCCTCAGTCTCTCCCTCTCTCTTCCCCCTCAGTCTCTTCCTCTCCCCCTCAGTCTCTCTCTCTCTCTCCGCCTCAGTCTCTCTCTCCCCCTCAGTCTCCCCCTCCCCCCTCAGTCTCTCTCTCTCTCCCCCCCTCCTCAGTCTCTCTCTCTCTCCCCCTCCCGCCTCAGTCTCTCTCCCCCCCTCCTCAGTCTCTCTCTCTCTCCCCCCCTCAGTCTCTCTCTCTCTCCCCCCCTCAGTCTCTCTCTCTCTCTCTCCCCCTCAGTTTCTCTCGCTCTCTCTCCTCCCCCCCAGTCCCTCTCTCTCTCCCCCACAGTCTCTCTCTCCCCCTCCCTTACAGTCTCTCTCTCTCTCTCCCCGTCAGTCTATCTCTCTCTCGCCCCTTCAGTCTCTCTCTCTCTCCCCCAGTCTCTCCCTCCATTCCCCCAGTCTCTCTCTCTCTCCCCCACAGTCTCACTCCCTCTCTCTCTCCCCCTCAGTCCGTCTATCTCTCTCCCACACAATCTCTCTCTCTCACCCTCCCCCAGAGATTCTCTCTCTCTCCCGCCTCAGTCTCTCTCTCTCTCCCCTCAGTCTCTCCCTCTATCCCCCAGTCTCTCTCTCTCCCCCTCATCTCTCTCTCTCGCCCCCTCAGTCACTCTCTCTCTCCCCCTCAGTATCCCCCAGTCTCTCTCTCTCTCCCTCTCTATCTCTCTCCCTCAGTCTCTCTCTCTCTCCCTCACTCAGTCTCTCTCGATCTCCCCCTCAGTCTCTCTCTCTCTCTCCCCCTCAGTCTCTCTCTCTCCCTCCCCCTCAGTCTCTCTCTCTCACCCCCTCAGTCTCTCTCTCTCTCTCCCCCCCTCAGTCTCTCTCTCTCTCTCTCTCTCTCTCCCCCTCAGTCTCTCTCTCTCTCTCTCTCCCTCAGTCTCTCTCTCTCTCTCTCGCTCAGTCTCTCTCTCTCTCTCTCTCTCCTCAATCTCTCTCTCTCTCTCTCTCCCTCAGTCTCTCTCGCTCTGTCCCTCAGTCTCTCTCTCTCTGTCCCCCTCAGTCTCCATTTCTCTCTCTCCTTCAGTCTCTCTCTCTCCCACCTCAGTCTCTCTCTCTCTCCCCCCTCAGTCTCTCTCTCTCTCTCTCCATCAGTCTCTCTCGCTCTCTCTCTCCCCTTCAGCCTCTCTCTCTCTCCCTCTCTCTCTCTCCCCTCAGTCGCTCTCTCTCTCTTCCCCTCAGTCTCTCTCTCTCTCTGTCTCTCTCTCTCTCTCCCCCCTCAGTCTCTCTCTCTCCCCCCTCAGTCTCTCCCTCTCCCTTTCTCCCTCAGTCTCTCTCTCTCTCCCTCAGTCTCTCTCTCTCTCTCTCTCTCCCCCTCAGTCTCTCTCTCTCTCCCCCTCAGTCGCTCTCTCTCTCTTCCCCTCAGTCTCTCTCTCTCTCTGTCTCTCTCTCTCCCCCCTCAGTCTCTCTCTCTCCCCCCTCAGTCTCTCCCTCTCCCTTTCTCCCTCAGTCTCTCTCTCTCTCCCTCAGTCTCTCTCTCTCTCTCTCTCTCTCTCCCCCTCAGTCTCTTTCTCTCTCTCCCCCTCAGTCTCTCCCTCTCTCTTCCCCCTCAGTCTCTCCCTCTCCCCCTCAGTCTCTCCCTCTCGCACTCAGTCTCTCTCTCTCTCCGCCTCAGTCTCTCTTTCCCCCTCAGTCTCTCTCTCTCTCCCCTTCAGTCTCTCTCTCTCTCCCCCTCAGTCTCTCTCTGTCTCCCACTCAGTCTCTCTCTCCCCCCCTCAGTCTCTCTCTGTCTCCCACTCAGTCTCTCTCTCCCCCCCTCAGTCTCTCTCTCTCAGTCTCTCTCTCCCCCCCCTCAGTCTCTCTCTATCTCCCCCCCTCAGTCTCTCTCTCTCTCCCCCCTCAGTCTCTCTCCCTCTCCCCCCTCAGTCTCTCTCCCTCTCTATCTCTCTCCCTCAGTCTCTCTCTCTCTCTCTCACTCAGTCTCTCTCGATCTCCCCCTCAGTCTCTCTCTCTCTCTCCCCCTCAGTCTCTCTCTCTCCCTCCCCCTCAGTCTCTCTCTCTCCCCCCCTCAGTCTCTCTCTCTCTCTCCCCCCCCTCAGTCTCTCTCTCTCTCTCTCTCTCTCTCCCCCTCAGTCTCTCTCTCTCCCACCCTTAGTCTCTCTCTCTCCCCCTCAGTCTCTCTCTCTCTCTCTCTCTCCCCTCAGTCACTCTCTCCCCTCAGTCTCTCTCTCTCTCTCCCTCCTCAGTCTCTCTCTCCCCCTCAGTCTCTCTCTCTCCCCATCAATCTCTCCCTCTCCCTGTCTCTCTCTCCCTCTCTCTCTCCCCCTCAGTCTCTCTCTCCCCTCAGTCTCTCTCTCTCCCCCTCAGTCTCTCTCCCCCTCAGTCTCTCTCTCTCTCCCTCAGTCTCTCTCTCTCTCCCTCAGTCTCTCTCCCCCCTCAGTCTCTCTCCCCCCTCAGTCTCTCTCTCTCGCCCTCAGTCTCTCTCTCCCCCCCCCCCCTCGGTCTCTCTCTCTCTCTCCCCCTCAGTCTCTCTCTATCTCACTCAGTCTCTATCTCTCTATCTCACTCAGTCTCTATCTCTCTCTCTCCCCCTCAGTCTCTGTCTCTCTCCCTCTCCCTCAGTCTCTCTCCCCCTCAGTCTCTCTCCCCCTCAGTCTGTCTCCCCCCTCAGTCTCTCTCTCTCTCGCCCTCAGTCTCTCTCTCCCCCCCCTCACTCCCTCTCTCTCTCCCCCTCAGTCCGTCTATCTCTCTCCCCCACAATCTCTCTCTCTCACCCTCCCCCAGAGATTCTCTCTCTCTCCCCCTCAGTCTCTCTCTCTCTCCCCTCAGTCTCTCCCTCTATCCCCCAGTCTCTCTCTCTCCCCCTCATCTCTCTCTCTCGCCCCCTCAGTCACTCTCTCTCTCCCCCTCAGTCTCTCCCTCTATCCCCCAGTCTCTCTCTCGCTCCCTCTCATCTCTCTCTCTCGCCCCCTCAGTCTCTCTCCCCCCTCAGTCTCTCTCTCTCGCCCTCAGTCTCTCTCTCCCCCCCCTCAGTCTCTCTCTCTCTCTCCCCTCAGTCTCTCTCTCTCTCTCTCTCTCTCACTCCCTCCCCCTCAATCTCTCTCTCTCCCCCTCAGTCTCTCTCCCTCCCCTCAGTCTCTCTCTCTCTCTCCCCCTCAGTCTCTCTCTCTCCCCCTCAGTCTCTCTCTCTCTCCCCCTCAGTCTCTCTCTCTCTCCCGCAGTCTCTCTCTCTCTCTCCCCCTCAGTCTCTCTCTCGCTCCCCTCAGTCTTTCTCTCTCTCTCCCCCTCAGTCA
Organism: Pristiophorus japonicus; assembly: GCF_044704955.1. Classification (NCBI taxonomy): domain Eukaryota; kingdom Metazoa; phylum Chordata; class Chondrichthyes; family Pristiophoridae; genus Pristiophorus; species Pristiophorus japonicus. The sequence continues at coordinate 3,452 of NW_027253278.1, forward strand.
CTCTCTCTCTCCCCCTCAGTCTCTCTCTCTCTCCCCCTCAGTCTCTCTCTCTCTCCCCCTCAGTCTCTCTCTCTTTCTCTCCCTCAGTCTCTCTCCCTCTCCCCCTCCGTCTCTCTCTCTCCCCCTCAGTCTCTCTCTCTCTCTCTCTCCCTCAGTCTCTCTCTCTCTCTCTCGCTCAGTCTCTCTCTCTCTCTCTCCCTCAATCTCTCTCTCTCTCTCTCTCCCTCAGTCTCTCTCGCTCTGTCCCTCAGTCTCTCTCTCTCTGTCCCCCTCAGTCTCCCTTTCTCTCTCTCCTTCAGTCTCTCTCTCTCCCACCTCAGTCACTCTCTCTCTCCCCCCTCAGTCTCTCTCTCTCTCTCTCTCCATCAGTCTCTCTCGCTCTCTCTCTCCCCTTCAGCCTCTCTCTCTCTCCCTCTCTCTCTCTCCCCCTCAGTCGCTCTCTCTCTCTTCCCCTCAGTCTCTCTCTCCCTCTGTCTCTCTCTCTCTCCCCCCTCAGTCTCTCTCTCTCCCCCCTCAGTCTCTCCCTCTCCCTTTCTCCCTCAGTCTCTCTCTCTCTCCCTCAGTCTCTCTCTCTCTCTCTCTCTCTCTCCCCCTCAGTCTCTCTCTCTCTCCCCCTCAATCGCTCTCTCTCTCTTCCCCTCAGTCTCTCTCTCTCTCTGTCTCTCTCTCTCCCCCCTCAGTCTCTCTCTCCCCCCTCAGTCTCTCCCTCTCCCTTTCTCCCTCAGTCTCTCTCTCTCTCCCTCAGTCTCTCTCTCTCTCTCTCTCTCCCCCTCAGTCTCTTTCTCTCTCTCCCCCTCAGTCTCTCCCTCTCTCTTCCCCCTCAGTCTCTCCCTCTCCCCCTCAGTCTCTCCCTCTCGCACTCAGTCTCTCTCTCTCTCTCCGCCTCAGTCTCTCTCTCCCCCTCAGTCTCTCTCTCTCTCCCCTTCAGTCTCTCTCTCTCTCCCCCTCAGTCTCTCTCTGTCTCCCACTCAGTCTCTCTCTCCCCCCCTCAGTCTCTCTCTCTCAGTCTCTCTCTCCCCCCCCCTCAGTCTCTCTCTCTCTCCCCCCTCAGTCTCTCTCTCTCTCCCCCCTCAGTCTCTCTCCCTCTCCCCCCTCAGTCTCTCTCCCTCTCTATCTCTCTCCCTCAGTCTCTCTCTCTCTCCCTCACTCAGTCTCTCTCGATCTCCCCCTCAGTCTCTCTCTCTCTCTCCCCCCCTCAGTCTCTCTCTCTCTCTCCCCCCCTTCAGTCTCTCTATCTCTCTCCCCCCCTCAGTCTCTCTCTCTCTCTCTCTCTCTCCCTCTCAGTCTCTCTCTCCCACACTTAGTCTCTCTCTCTCCCCCTCAGTCTCTCTCTCTCTCTCTCTCTCCCCTCAGTCACTCTCTCCCCTCAGTCTCTCTCTCTCTCCCTTCTCAGTCTCTCTCTCCCCCTCAGTCTCTCTCTCTCCCCATCAATCTCTCCCTCTCCCTGTCTCTCTCTCCCTCTCTCTCTCCCCCTCAGTCTCTCTCTCCCCCTCAGTCTCTCTCTCTCTCTCCCCCTCAGTCTCTCTCCCCCTCAGTCTCTCTCTCTCTCCCCTCAGTCTCTCTCTCTCTCCCTCAGTCTCTCTCTCCCTCAGTCTCTCTCCCCCTCAGTCTCTCTCCCCCCTCAGTCTCTCTCCCCCCTCAGTCTCTCTCTCTCTCGCCCTCAGTCTCTCTCTCCCCCCCCCTCGGTCTCTCTCTCTCTCTCCCCCTCAGTCTCTCTCTATCTCACTCAGTCAATATCTCTCTCTCTCCCCCTCAGTCTCTGTCTCTCTCCCTCCCCCTCAGTCTCTCTCCCCCTCAGTCTCTCTCCCCCCTCAGTCTCTCTCCCCCCTCAGTCTCTCTCTCTCTCGCCCTCAGTCTCTCTCTCCCCCCCCCTCACTCCCCCTCTCTCTCCCCCTCAGTCCGTCTATCTCTCTCCCCCACAATCTCTCTCTCTCACCCTCCCCCAGAGATTCTCTCTCTCTCCCCCCTCAGTCTCTCTCTCTCTCCCCTCAGTCTCTCCCTCTATCCCCCAGTCTCTCTCTCTCTCCCCCTCATCTCTCTCTCTCGCCCCCTCAGTCTCTCTCTCTCTCCCTCAGTCTCTCTCTCTCTCTCCACCTCAGTCTCTCTCTCTCTCCCCCACCCCTCAGCCTCTCTCCCCCTCAGTCTCTCTCTCCCCCCTTCATCTCTCTCTCTCGCCCCCTCAGTCTCTCTCTCTCCCCCTCCGTCTCTCTCTCCTCCCCCCTCAGTCTCTCTCTCCTCCCCCCTCAGTCTCTCTCTCTCCCCCTCAGTCTCTCTCTCTCCCCCTCAGTCTCTCTCTCTCCCCCCTCAGTCTCTCTCTCTCCCCCTCCGTCTCTCTCTCTCCCCCCTCAGTCTCTCTCTCTCTCCCCCTCAGTCTCTCTCTCTCTCCACCTCCGTCTCTCTCTCTCCCACCTCAGTCTCTCTCTCTCCCCGCTCAGTCTCTCCCTATCCCTTTCTCCCTCAGTCTCTCTCTCTCTCTCCCTCAGTCTCTCTCTCTCTCTCTCTCTCCCCCTCAGTCTCTTTCTCTCTCTCCCCCTCAGTCTCTCCCTCTCTCTTCCCCCTCAGTCTCTTCCTCTCCCCCTCAGTCTCTCTCTCTCTCTCCGCCTCAGTCTCTCTCTCCCCCTCAGTCTCCCCCTCCCCCCTCAGTCTCTCTCTCTCTCTCCCCCCCTCCTCAGTCTCTCTCTCTCTCTCCCCCTCCCCCCTCAGTCTCTCTCCCCCCCTCCTCAGTCTCTCTCTCTCTCCCCCCCTCAGTCTCTCTCTCTCCCCCCCCTCAGTCTCTCTCTCTCTCTCTCCCCCTCAGTTTCTCTCGCTCTCTCTCCTCCCCCCCAGTCCCTCTCTCTCTCCCCCACAGTCTCTCTCTCCCCCTCGCCCACAGTCTCTCTCTCTCTCTCCCCGTCAGTCTATCTCTCTCTCGCCCCCTCAGTCTCTCTCTCTCTCCCCCAGTCTCTCCCTCTATTCCCCCAGTCTCTCTCTCTCTCCCCCACAGTCTCACTCCCTCTCTCTCTCCCCCTCAGTCCGTCTATCTCTCTCCCACACAATCTCTCTCTCTCACCCTCCCCCAGAGATTCTCTCTCTCTCCCGCCTCAGTCTCTCTCTCTCTCCCCTCAGTCTCTCCCTATAGCCCCCAGTCTCTCTCTCTCCCCCTCATCTCTCTCTCTCGCCCCCTCAGTCACTCTCTCTCTCCCCCTCAGTATCCCCCAGTCTCTCTCTCTCTCTACCTCTCTATCTCTCTCCCTCAGTCTCTCTCTCTCTCCCTCACTCAGTCTCTCTCGATCTCCCCCTCAGTCTCTCTCTCTCTCTCCCCCTCAGTCTCTCTCTCTCCCTCCCCCTCAGTCTCTCTCTCTCCCCCCCTCAGTCTCTCTCTCTCTCTCCCCCCCTCAGTCTCTCTCCCTCTCTCTCTCTCTCTCCCCCTCAGTCTCTCTCTCTCTCTCTCTCCCTCAGTCTCTCTCTCTCTCTCGCTCAGTCTCTCTCTCTCTCTCTCTCTCCCTCAATCTCTCTCTCTCTCTCTCTCCCTCAGTCTCTCTCGCTCTGTCCCTCAGTCTCTCTCTCTCTGTCCCCCTCAGTCTCCATTTCTCTCTCTCCTTCAGTCTCTCTCTCTCCCACCTCAGTCTCTCTCTCTCTCCCCCCTCAGTCTCTCTCTCTCTCTCTCCATCAGTCTCTCTCGCTCTCTCTCTCCCCTTCAGCCTCTCTCTCTCTCCCTCTCTCTCTCTCCCCCTCAGTCGCTCTCTCTCTCTTCCCCTCAGTCTCTCTCTCTCTCTGTCTCTCTCTCTCTCTCCCCCCTCAGTCTCTCTCTCTCCCCCCTCAGTCTCTCCCTCTCCCTTTCTCCCTCAGTCTCTCTCTCTCTCCCTCAGTCTCTCTCTCTCCCCCTCAGTCTCTCTCTCCCCCTCAGTCTCTCTCTCTCTCCCCCTCAGTCGCTCTCTCTCTCTTCCCCTCAGTCTCTCTCTCGCTCTGTCTCTCTCTCTCCCCCCTCAGTCTCTCTCTCTCCCCCCTCAGTCTCTCCCTCTCCCTTTCTCCCTCAGTCTCTCTCTCTCTCCCTCAGTCTCTCTCTCTCTCTCTCTCTCCCCTTCAGTCTCTTTCTCTCTCTCCCCCTCAGTCTCTCCCTCTCTCTTCCCCCTCAGTCTCTCCCTCTCCCCCTCAGTCTCTCCCTCTCGCACTCAGTCTCTCTCTCTCTCCGCCTCAGTCTCTCTTTCCCCCTCAGTCTCTCTCTCTCTCCCCTTCAGTCTCTCTCTCTCTCCCCCTCAGTCTCTCTCTGTCTCCCACTCAGTCTCTCTCTCCCCCCCTCAGTCTCTCTCTGTCTCCCACTCAGTCTCTCTCTCCCCCCCTCAGTCTCTCTCTCTCAGTCTCTCTCTCCCCCCCCTCAGTCTCTCTCTATCTCCCCCCCTCAGTCTCTCTCTCTCTCCCCCCTCAGTCTCTCTCCCTCTCCCCCCTCAGTCTCTCTCCCTCTCTATCTCTCTCCCTCAGTTTCTCTCTCTCTCCCTCACTCAGTCTCTCTCGATCTCCCCCTCAGTCTCTCTCTCTCTCTCTCCCCCTCAGTCTCTCTCTCTCCCTCCCCCTCAGTCTCTCTCTCTCCCCCCCTCAGTCTCTCTCTCTCTCTCCCCCCCTCAGTCTCTCTCTCTCTCTCCTCAGTCTCTCTCTCTCTCCCTCAGTCTCTCTCCCCCCTCAGTCTCTCTCCCCCCTCAGTCTCTCTCTCTCGCCCTCAGTCTCTCTCTCCCCCCCCCTCGGTCTCTCTCTCTCTCTCCCCCTCAGTCTCTCTCTATCTCACTCAGTCTCTATCTCTCTATCTCACTCAGTCTCTATCTCTCTCTCTCCCCCTCAGTCTCTGTCTCTCTCCCTCTCCCTCAGTCTCTCTCCCCCTCAGTCTCTCTCCCCCCTCAGTCTCTCTCCCCCCTCAGTCTCTCTCTCTCTCGCCCTCAGTCTCTCTCTCCCCCCCTCACTCCCTCTCTCTCTCCCCCTCAGTCCGTCTATCTCTCTCCCCCACAATCTCTCTCTCTCACCCTCCCCCAGAGATTCTCTCTCTCTCCCCCCTCAGTCTCTCTCTCTCTCCCCTCAGTCTCTCCCTCTATCCCCCAGTCTCTCTCTCTCCCCCTCATCTCTCTCTCTCGCCCCCTCAGTCACTCTCTCTCTCCCCCTCAGTCTCTCCCTCTATCCCCCAGTCTCTCTCTCGCTCCCTCTCATCTCTCTCTCTCGCCCCCTCAGTCTCTCTCCCCCCTCAGTCTCTCTCTCTCGCCCTCAGTCTCTCTCTCCCCCCCCTCAGTCTCTCTCTCTCTCTCCCCTCAGTCTCTCTCTCTCTCTCTCTCTCTCACTCCCTCCCCCTCAATCTCTCTCTCTCCCCCTCAGTCTCTCTCCCCCCCCTCAGTCTCTCTCTCTCTCTCCCCCTCAGTCTCTCTCTCTCCCCCTCAGTCTCTCTCTCTCTCCCCCTCAGTCTCTCTCTCTCTCCCGCAGTCTCTCTCTCTCTCTCCCCCTCAGTCTCTCTCTCGCTCCCCTCAGTCTTTCTCTCTCTCTCCCCCTCAGTCACTCTCTCTCTCCCCCTCAGTCTCTCTCTCTCTCCCCCTCAGTCTCTCTCTCTCTCCCCCTCAGTCTCTCTCTCTTTCTCTCCCTCAGTCTCTCTCTCTCTCCCCCTCCGTCTCTCTCTCTCCCCCTCAGTCTCTCTCTCTCTCTCTCCCTCAGTCTCTCTCTCTCTCTCTCGCTCAGTCTCTCTCTCTCTCCCTCAATCTCTCTCTCTCTCTCCCTCAGTCTCTCTCGCTCTGTCCCTCAGTCTCTCTCTCTCTGTCCCCCTCAGTCTCCCTTTCTCTCTCTCCTTCAGTCTCTCTCTCTCCCACCTCAGTCTCTCTCTCTCTCCCCCCTCAGTCTCTCTCTCTCTCTCTCTCCATCAGTCTCTCTCGCTCTCTCTCTCCCCTTCAGCCTCTCTCTCTCTCCCTCTCTCTCTCTCCCCCTCAGTCTCTCTCTCCCCCCTCAGTCTCTCTCTCTCAGTCTCTCTCTCCCCCGCCTCAGTCTCTCTCTCTCTCCCCCCTCAGTCTCTCTCTCTCTCCCCCCTCAGTCTCTCTCCCTCTCCCCCCTCAGTCTCTCTCCCTCCCTATCTCTCTCCCTCAGTCTCTCTCTCTCTCCCTCACTCAGTCTCTCTCGATCTCCCCCTCAGTCTCTCTCTCTCTCTCCCCCCCTCAGTCTCTCTCTCTCTCTCCCCCTCAGTCTCTCTCTCTCTCTCCCCCCCCTCAGTCTCTCTCTCTCTCTCTCTCTCCCCCTCAGTCTCTCTCTCCCACCCTTAGTCTCTCTCTCTCCCCCTCAGTCTCTCTCTCTCTCTCTCTCCTGCCTCAGTCACTCTCTCCCTCAGTCTCTCTCTCTCTCTCCCTTCTCAGTCTCTCTCTCCCCCTCAGTCTCTCTCTCTCCCCATCAATCTCTCCCTCTCCCTGTCTCTCTCTCCCTCTCTCTCTCCCCCTCAGTCTCTCTCTCCCCTCAGTCTCTCTCTCTCTCTCCCCCTCAGTCTCTCTCCCCTCAGTCTCTCTCTCTCTCCCCTCAGTCTCTCTCTCTCTCCCTCAGTCTCTCTCTCCCTCAGTCTCTCTCCCCCTCAGTCTCTCTCCCCTCAGTCTCTCTCTCTCTCCACCTCCGTCTCTCTCTCTCCCCCCTCAGTCTCTCTCTCTCCCCGCTCAGTCTCTCCCTATCCCTTTCTCCCTCAGTCTCTCTCTCTTTCTCCCTCAGTCTCTCTCTCTCTCTCTCTCTCTCCCCCTCAGTCTCTCTCTCTCTCCCCCTTAGTCGCTCTCTCTCTCTTCCCCTCAGTCTCTCTCTCTCTCTGTCTCTCTCTCTCCCCCCTCAGTCTCTCTCTCCCCCCTCAGTCTCTCCCTCTCCCTTTCTCCCTCAGTCTCTCTCTCTCTCCCTCAGTCTCTCTCTCTCTCTCTCTCTCTCTCCCCCTCAGTCTCTTTCTCTCTCTCCCCCTCAGTCTCTCCCTCTCTCTTCCCCCTCAGTCTCTCCCTCTCCCCCTCAGTCTCTCCCTCTCGCACTCAGTCTCTCTCTCTCTCTCCGCCTCAGTCTCTCTCTCCCCCTCAGTCTCTCTCTCTCTCCCCTTCAGTCTCTCTCTCTCTCCCCCTCAGTCTCTCTCTGTCTCCCACTCAGTCTCTCTCTCCCCCCCTCAGTCTCTCTCTCTCAGTCTCTCTCTCCCCCCCTCAGTCTCTCTCTCTCTCCCCCCTCAGTCTCTCTCTCTCTCCCCCCTCAGTCTCTCTCCCTCTCCCCCCTCAGTCTCTCTCCCTCTCTATCTCTCTCCCTCAGTCTCTCTCTCTCTCCCTCACTCAGTCTCTCTCGATCTCCCCCTCAGTCTCTCTCTCTCCCCCCCTCAGTCTCTCTCTCTCTCTCCCCCCTCAGTCTCTCTCTCTCTCTCCCCCCCTCAGTCTCTCTCTCTCTCTCTCTCTCTCCCCCTCAGTCTCTCTCTCCCACCCTTAGTCTCTCTCTCTCCCCCTCAGTCTCTCTCTCTCTCTCTCTCTCCCCTCAGTCACTCTCTCCCCTCAGTCTCTCTCTCTCTCTCCCTTCTCGGTCTCTCTCTCCCCCTCAGTCTCTCTCTCTCCCCATCAATCTCTCCCTCTCCCTGTCTCTCTCTCCCTCTCTCTCTCCCCCTCAGTCTCTCTCTCCCCCTCAGTCTCTCTCTCTCTCTCCCCCTCAGTCTCTCTCCCCCTCAGTCTCTCTCTCTCTCCCCTCAGTCTCTCTCTCTCTCCCTCAGTCTCTCTCTCCCTCAGTCTCTCTCCCCCTCAGTCTCTCTCCCCCCTCAGTCTCTCTCCCCCCTCAGTCTCTCTCTCTCTCGCCCTCAATCTCTCTCTCCCCCCCCCCTCGGTCTCTCTCTCTCTCTCCCCCTCAGTCTCTCTCTATCTCACTCAGTCAATATCTCTCTCTCTCCCCCTCAGTCTCTGTCTCTCTCCCTCCCCCTCAGTCTCTCTCCCCCTCAGTCTCTCTCCCCCCTCAGTCTCTCTCCCCCCTCAGTCTCTCTCTCTCTCGCCCTCAGTCTCTCTCTCCCCCCCCCTCACTCCCTCTCTCTCTCCCCCTCAGTCCGTCTATCTCTCTCCCCCACAATCTCTCTCTCTCACCCTCCCCCAGAGATTCTCTCTCTCTCCCCCCTCAGTCTCTCTCTCTCTCCCCTCAGTCTCTCCCTCTATCCCCCAGTCTCTCTCTCTCCCCTCAGTCTCTCCCTCTATCCCCCAGTCTCTCTCTCTCCGCCTCATCTCTCTCTCTCGCCCCCTCAGTCACTCTCTCTCTCCCCCTCAGTCTCTCCCTCTATCCCCCAGTCTCTCTCTCTCTCCCCCTCATCTCTCTCTCTCGCCCCCTCAGTCTCTCTCTCTCTCCCCCAGTCTCTCCCTCTATTCCCCCAGTCTCTCTCTCTCTCCCCCACAGTCTCACTCCCTCTCTCTCTCCCCCTCAGTCCGTCTATCTCTCTCCCACACAATCTCTCTCTCTCACCCTCCCCCAGAGATTCTCTCTCTCTCCCGCCTCAGTCTCTCTCTCTCTCCCCTCAGTCTCTCCCTCTATCCCCCAGTCTCTCTCTCTCCCCCTCATCTCTCTCTCTCGCCCCCTCAGTCACTCTCTCTCTCCCCCTCAGTATCCCCCAGTCTCTCTCTCTCTCTACCTCTCTATCTCTCTCCCTCAGTCTCTCTCTCTCTCCCTCACTCAGTCTCTCTCGATCTCCCCCTCAGTCTCTCTCTCTCTCTCCCCCTCAGTCTCTCTCTCTCCCTCCCCCTCAGTCTCTCTCTCTCCCCCCCTCAGTCTCTCTCTCTCTCTCCCCCCCTCAGTCTCTCTCTCTCTCTCTCTCTCTCTCCCCCTCAGTCTCTCTCTCTCTCTCTCTCCCTCAGTCTCTCTCTCTCTCTCGCTCAGTCTCTCTCTCTCTCTCTCTCTCCCTCAATCTCTCTCTCTCTCTCTCTCCCTCAGTCTCTCTCGCTCTGTCCCTCAGTCTCTCTCTCTCTGTCCCCCTCAGTCTCCATTTCTCTCTCTCCTTCAGTCTCTCTCTCTCCCACCTCAGTCTCTCTCTCTCTCCCCCCTCAGTCTCTCTCTCTCTCTCTCCATCAGTCTCTCTCGCTCTCTCTCTCCCCTTCAGCCTCTCTCTCTCTCCCTCTCTCTCTCTCCCCCTCAGTCGCTCTCTCTCTCTTCCCCTCAGTCTCTCTCTCTCTCTGTCTCTCTCTCTCTCTCCCCCCTCAGTCTCTCTCTCTCCCCCCTCAGTCTCTCCCTCTCCCTTTCTCCCTCAGTCTCTCTCTCTCTCCCTCAGTCTCTCTCTCTCCCCCTCAGTCTCTCTCTCCCCCTCAGTCTCTCTCTCTCTCCCCCTCAGTCGCTCTCTCTCTCTTCCCCTCAGTCTCTCTCTCGCTCTGTCTCTCTCTCTCCCCCCTCAGTCTCTCTCTCTCCCCCTCAGTCTCTCCCTCTCCCTTTCTCCCTCAGTCTCTCTCTCTCTCCCTCAGTCTCTCTCTCTCTCTCTCTCTCCCCTTCAGTCTCTTTCTCTCTCTCCCCCTCAGTCTCTCCCTCTCTCTTCCCCCTCAGTCTCTCCCTCTCCCCCTCAGTCTCTCCCTCTCGCACTCAGTCTCTCTCTCTCTCCGCCTCAGTCTCTCTTTCCCCCTCAGTCTCTCTCTCTCTCCCCTTCAGTCTCTCTCTCTCTCCCCCTCAGTCTCTCTCTGTCTCCCACTCAGTCTCTCTCTCCCCCCCTCAGTCTCTCTCTGTCTCCCACTCAGTCTCTCTCTCCCCCCCTCAGTCTCTCTCTCTCAGTCTCTCTCTCCCCCCCCTCAGTCTCTCTCTATCTCCCCCCTCAGTCTCTCTCTCTCTCCCCCCTCAGTCTCTCTCCCTCTCCCCCCTCAGTCTCTCTCTCTCTATCTCTCTCCCTCAGTTTCTCTCTCTCTCCCTCACTCAGTCTCTCTCGATCTCCCCCTCAGTCTCTCTCTCTCTCTCTCCCCTCAGTCTCTCTCTCTCCCTCCCCCTCAGTCTCTCTCTCTCCCCCCCTCAGTCTCTCTCTCTCTCTCCCCCCTCAGTCTCTCTCTCTCTCTCCTCAGTCTCTCTCTCTCTCCCTCAGTCTCTCTCCCCCCTCAGTCTCTCTCCCCCCTCAGTCTCTCTCTCTCGCCCTCAGTCTCTCTCTCCCCCCCCCTCGGTCTCTCTCTCTCTCTCCCCTCAGTCTCTCTCTATCTCACTCAGTCTCTATCTCTCTATCTCACTCAGTCTCTATCTCTCTCTCTCCCCCTCAGTCTCTGTCTCTCTCCCTCTCCCTCAGTCTCTCTCCCCCTCAGTCTCTCTCCCCCCTCAGTCTCTCTCCCCCTCAGTCTCTCTCTCTCTCGCCCTCAGTCTCTCTCTCCCCCCCTCACTCCCTCTCTCTCTCCCCCTCAGTCCGTCTATCTCTCTCCCCCCACAATCTCTCTCTCTCACCCTCCCCCAGAGATTCTCTCTCTCTCCCCCCTCAGTCTCTCTCTCTCTCCCCTCTGTCTCTCCCTCTATCCCCCAGTCTCTCTCTCTCCCCCTCATCTCTCTCTCTCGCCCCCTCAGTCACTCTCTCTCTCCCCCTCAGTCTCTCCCTCTATCCCCCAGTCTCTCTCTCGCTCCCTCTCATCTCTCTCTCTCGCCCCCTCAGTCTCTCTCCCCCCTCAGTCTCTCTCTCTCGCCCTCAGTCTCTCTCTCCCCCCCTCAGTCTCTCTCTCTCTCTCCCCTCAGTCTCTCTCTCTCTCTCTCTCTCTCTCTCACTCCCTCCCCCTCAATCTCTCTCTCTCCCCCTCAGTCTCTCTCCCCCCCCTCAGTCTCTCTCTCTCTCTCCCCCTCAGTCTCTCTCTCTCCCCCTCAGTCTCTCTCTCTCTCCCCCTCAGTCTCTCTCTCTCTCCCGCAGTCTCTCTCTCTCTCTCCCCCTCAGTCTCTCTCTCGCTCCCCTCAGTCTTTCTCTCTCTCTCCCCCTCAGTCACTCTCTCTCTCCCCCTCAGTCTCTCTCTCTCTCCCCCTCAGTCTCTCTCTCTCTCCCCCTCAGTCTCTCTCTCTTTCTCTCCCTCAGTCTCTCTCTCTCTCCCCCTCCGTCTCTCTCTCTCCCCTCAGTCTCTCTCTCTCTCTCCCTCAGTCTCTCTCTCTCTCTCTCGCTCAGTCTCTCTCTCTCCCTCAATCTCTCTCTCTCTCTCCCTCAGTCTCTCTCGCTCTGTCCCTCAGTCTCTCTCTCTCTGTCCCCCTCAGTCTCCCTTTCTCTCTCTCCTTCAGTCTCTCTCTCTCCCACCTCAGTCTCTCTCTCTCTCCCCCCTCAGTCTCTCTCTCTCTCTCTCTCCATCAGTCTCTCTCGCTCTCTCTCTCCCCTTCAGCCTCTCTCTCTCTCCCTCTCTCTCTCTCCCCCTCAGTCTCTCTCTCCCCCCCTCAGTCTCTCTCTCTCAGTCTCTCTCTCCCCCGCCTCAGTCTCTCTCTCTCTCCCCCCTCAGTCTCTCTCTCTCTCCCCCCTCAGTCTCTCTCCCTCTCCCCCCTCAGTCTCTCTCCCTCCCTATCTCTCTCCCTCAGTCTCTCTCTCTCTCCCTCACTCAGTCTCTCTCGATCTCCCCCTCAGTCTCTCTCTCTCTCTCCCCCCCTCAGTCTCTCTCTCTCTCTCCCCCCTCAGTCTCTCTCTCTCTCTCCCCCCTCAGTCTCTCTCTCTCTCTCTCTCTCCCCCTCAGTCTCTCTCTCCCACCCTTAGTCTCTCTCTCTCCCCCCTCAGTCTCTCTCTCTCTCTCTCTCCTGCCTCAGTCACTCTCTCCCCTCAGTCTCTCTCTCTCTCTCCCTTCTCAGTCTCTCTCTCCCCCTCAGTCTCTCTCTCTCCCCATCAATCTCTCCCTCTCCCTGTCTCTCTCTCCCTCTCTCTCTCCCCCTCAGTCTCTCTCTCCCCCTCAGTCTCTCTCTCTCTCTCCCCTCAGTCTCTCTCCCCCTCAGTCTCTCTCTCTCTCCCCTCAGTCTCTCTCTCTCTCCCTCAGTCTCTCTCTCCCTCAGTCTCTCTCCCCTCAGTCTCTCTCCCCCTCAGTCTCTCTCTCTCTCCACCTCCGTCTCTCTCTCTCCCCCCTCAGTCTCTCTCTCTCCCCGCTCAGTCTCTCCCTATCCCTTTCTCCCTCAGTCTCTCTCTCTTTCTCCCTCAGTCTCTCTCTCTCTCTCTCTCTCTCCCCCTCAGTCTCTCTCTCTCTCCCCCTTAGTCGCTCTCTCTCTCTTCCCCTCAGTCTCTCTCTCTCTCTGTCTCTCTCTCTCCCCCTCAGTCTCTCTCTCCCCCCTCAGTCTCTCCCTCTCCCTTTCTCCCTCAGTCTCTCTCTCTCTCCCTCAGTCTCTCTCTCTCTCTCTCTCTCTCTCCCCCTCAGTCTCTTTCTCTCTCTCCCCCTCAGTCTCTCCCTCTCTCTTCCCCCTCAGTCTCTCCCTCTCCCCCTCAGTCTCTCCCTCTCGCACTCAGTCTCTCTCTCTCTCTCCGCCTCAGTCTCTCTCTCCCCCTCAGTCTCTCTCTCTCTCCCCTTCAGTCTCTCTCTCTCTCCCCCCTCAGTCTCTCTCTGTCTCCCACTCAGTCTCTCTCTCCCCCCCTCAGTCTCTCTCTCTCAGTCTCTCTCTCCCCCCCCTCAGTCTCTCTCTCTCTCCCCCCTCAGTCTCTCTCTCTCTCCCCCCTCAGTCTCTCTCCCTCTCCCCCCTCAGTCTCTCTCCCTCTCTATCTCTCTCCCTCAGTCTCTCTCTCTCTCCCTCACTCAGTCTCTCTCGATCTCCCCCTCAGTCTCTCTCTCTCTCCCCCCTCAGTCTCTCTCTCTCTCTCCCCCCTCAGTCTCTCTCTCTCTCTCCCCCCTCAGTCTCTCTCTCTCTCTCTCTCTCCCCCTCAGTCTCTCTCTCCCACCCTTAGTCTCTCTCTCTCCCCCTCAGTCTCTCTCTCTCTCTCTCTCTCCCCTCAGTCACTCTCTCCCCTCAGTCTCTCTCTCTCTCTCCCTTCTCGGTCTCTCTCTCCCCCTCAGTCTCTCTCTCTCCCCATCAATCTCTCCCTCTCCCTGTCTCTCTCTCCCTCTCTCTCTCCCCCTCAGTCTCTCTCCCCCTCAGTCTCTCTCTCTCTCTCCCCCTCAGTCTCTCTCCCCCTCAGTCTCTCTCTCTCTCCCCTCAGTCTCTCTCTCTCTCCCTCAGTCTCTCTCTCCCTCAGTCTCTCTCCCCCTCAGTCTCTCTCCCCCCTCAGTCTCTCTCCCCCCTCAGTCTCTCTCTCTCTCGCCCTCAATCTCTCTCTCCCCCCCCCTCGGTCTCTCTCTCTCTCTCCCCCTCAGTCTCTCTCTATCTCACTCAGTCAATATCTCTCTCTCTCCCCCTCAGTCTCTGTCTCTCTCCCTCCCCCTCAGTCTCTCTCCCCCTCAGTC
>NW_027253282.1:0-16713 GCF_044704955.1 Pristiophorus japonicus
GAGAGAGAGAGAGAGGGAGGGAGAGTGACAGAGACAGAGAGAGGGTTAGTGAGAGAGAGAGACAGAGACAGAGAGAGACAGAGAGAGAGAGAGGATTAGTGAGAGAGAGAGAGAGAGACAGAGAGAGAGAGAGAGACAGAGAGAGGGAGGGAGAGAGACAGAGAGAGAAGGAGAGAGGGAGAGACAGAGAGAGGGTTAGTGTGTGAGAGAGAGAGAGAGCAAGAGAGAGAGAGTTAGTGAGAGAGACAGCGAGGGAGAGAGAGAGAGAAAGAGAGATAGAGAGAGAGGGAGAGAGAGAGAGCGAGTTAGTGAGAGAGGGAGGGAGAGAAAGAGAGAGAGAGAAACAGAGAGAGACAGAGACAGAGAGAGAGAGAGCGAGAGAGACAGAGTTAGTGAGAGAGAGACAGAGAGAGAGAGTGAGAGACAGAGAGAGGGAGGGAGAGAGACAGAGAGAGGGAGGAAGAGAGACAGAGGCAGAGAGAGGGTTAGTGAGAGAGAGAGAGACAGAGATAGAGAGAGAGACAGAGAGAGAGAGAGAGTTAGTGAGAGAGAGAGGGAGAGAGAGACAGAGAGAGAGAGCGAGAGAGAGACAGAGTTAGTGAGAGAGAGAGAGACAGAGAGAGAGAGAGATCGAGAGAGAGACAGAGTTAGTGAGAGAGAGAGAGACAGAGAGAGAGAGAGTTAGTGAGCGAGGGAGACAGAGAGAGAGAGAGGGGGGTTAGTGTACTGTATGCAATAAAGGTACAAACTGAGTACTGTTTAACTGAACAAGGTACACCCTTGGTTCTGCTTTATTCAGGCTCAAAGTGCCTGACTCACAAATGGCTGGCCTTTTATACCAGAGCAGCACCATGTGCGACTCAGTGACCTCCAACAATGACACCATCTGGTGGCTACAAACAGCATGTACATACCTGACAATACCCTCCTCCGAGATCTCATCACAGTCTTTCACAGGTTGAGACGGTCCGGTGCTTTACACTCCCGGGCTGACCGTCTCAGTTCGATTCCCGGCTTGGGTCAATGTGCGGGGTCTGTTGTGGCTGGTGGCTGGATGACTGACTTGTTGGGGGTGGCAGTGGCCATGTCAGGAATTGCAAGTCCATTTTTATTGAACAAGTTCGTGATGGGAATCCCGGGATCACTGATGACTCTTGGGTCCACTGAAGGCTGCTGGGAGGTTGGTTGGTCATTGACGGTTTCTTCGTGTGACTGCTCTGGCTCTTCTGTGTGTCTCAGCTTTGTCTGATCCATGTGTTTACTGCAACCTTGCCCATTCTTGAGCTTAATAACAAATACTCTGTTGCCCTCCTTGGCCATGACCGTACCAGCGATCCATTTGGGACCCTGACCATAATTCAACACATACACAGGATCAGTAACAGAAATCTCACGTGACACAGTTGTGTGATCGTGGTACCCTTGTTGACTCTGTCTTCTGTCTTCAACATGATCACTTAAATCCGGGTGTACAAGAGATAACTTGGTCTTGAGACCTCTTTTCACCATGAATTGAGCAGGCGAGACCCCTGTGAGTGTGTGGGGTCTTGTCCTGTAACTCAGCAGTACACAGGACAAGCGGGTCTGCACTGACCCTTGGGTTACTCTCCTCATGCTTTGCTTGATAATTTATGTGCACGTTCTGCTTGCCCGTTGGACGCAGGCTTGAACAGTGCTGACCTGACATGTTTTATGCCGTTAAGTTTTACAAACTCCTGAAACTCCTGACTGGTGAAGCACGACCCATTGTCGCTCACCACTATGTCAGGCAGACCATGTGTTGTGAACATGACATTGAGATTCTCTATGGTTGCCGAGGACGTGCTGGATGACATGATTATACATTCTATCCACTTCGAATAAGCGTCCACCACCATTGAAAACATCTTGCCCAGGAAGGGACCGGCAAAGTCCACACGGATCCTGGACCAAGGTTTGGATGGCCACGACCACAGACTCAGTGACGATTCCGCTGGTGCTTTGCTGAGCTGCAGGTGTTGCTCTGATGCTCGCATGCTTCCAACTCAGAATCAATTCCTGGCCACCATACGTGGGACCTGGCGATGGCCTTCATCATCACTATACCAGGATGTGTGCTGTGTAACTCACGCACAAACTTCTCTCTCCCTTTCTTGGTCATTACAACTCGATTGCCCCACAATATGCAATCTGTTTGAATAGACACAGCGTCCTTGCGACGGCTGTACGGTTTGGCCCCTCGCACATTTGCTGAGATGTGGCAGACCAATCCCCTTTGAGGATGCTACCCTTCACCACCGATAATATCGGGTCCTGGCTGGTCCGGGGCTTAACTTGTTGAGCTGTGACAGGGATTCCTTCACTCTCAAAAGCATCCATGATTAACATTAAATCTGCCTGTTGTGGCGTTTCCACCTCCGGTGTGGGCAACGACAACCGGCTCAAAGCATCGGCACAATTCTCTGTGCCAGGTCTGTGGCGAATGACATGATCATAGGCAGATAATGTCAGCGCCCACCTTTGGATGCGGGATGAAGCGTTGGTATTGATGCATTTGCTCTCGGAAAACAACAAAATGAGCGGCTTGTGATCGGTCTCTAATTTAAACCTCAGACCGAACAAGTATTGATGCGTCGTTTTAACAGCGTACACACATGCTAAAGCTGCTTTTTCTACCATACTGTAGGCCCTTTCCGCATTAGACAAACCTTTGAATGCATACGCGACAGGTTGAAGTTTCCCCGACTCATTGGCTTGTTGTAACACGCAACCAATTCCATTTGATGATGCGTCACAGGCCAAAACTAAACGTTTACATGGGTCATAATGTACCAGCAGCTTGTTCGAGCAAAGCAGATTGGTGGCTTTCTCGAAAGCTCTGTCTTGCGACGCGCCCCAAACCCAGTTGTGGTCTTTTCTCAATAGCATGTGCAGTGGTTCTAGTGAGGTGCTCAACTTAGGTCGCAAGTTACCAAAGTAGTTGAGTCGACGCAGGACCCAGCAGCTCCGTCACGTTCTGTGGCTTGGATACATTCCTGATGGCCTTGGTTTTCACGTCAGTAGATCTGATGCCATCAGCGGCCATTTTCCTCCCGAGGAATTCGACCTCTGGTGTCAGGAAGACACACTTCGGGCGTTTCAGTCTGAGTCCCACTCTGTCCAAACGCAGTAGAACCTCTTCCAGGTTGTTCCGATGTTCCTTGGAGTCACGGCCGGTGATCAGGATGTCACCTTGGAACACGACGGTTCTGGGAACGGACTTCAGTAAACTTTCCATATTCCTCTGGAATATTGCTGCAGCCGAGCGAATTCCGAAAGGGCACCTGTGGTAAATAAACCGTCCTTTGTGCGTGTTAATGCACGTAAGTCTCTTCGACATCTCGACCAACTCCTGCGTCATATAGGCCGACGTCAGGTCCAGTTTTGTGAACGACTTCCCTCCGGCTAGTGTCACAAACAAGTCATCAGCCTTCGGTAACGGGTACTGATCTTGTTTCCAAACCCTGTTGATCGTAGCCTTATAGTCCCCACAGATTCTGACGGTGCCATCACTTTTTAGCACAGGAACAATGGGGCTGGCCCATTCATTAAATTCACCGGTGATATGTTCCCTTCACGCTGGAGTCTGTCCAGTTCAATTTCAACCTTCTCCCTCATCATATACGGCACTGTCCGAGCTTTATGATGGACGGGTCTTGCATCTAAGTCCACGTGGATCTGCACCTTGGCTCCCGTAAAGTTACCGATACCCGGTTCGAACAGCGAGGGGAACTTGCTCAATACTTGGACACATGTATCTTCCTCCGATGACAACGCCTTTATGTTGTTCCAGTCGTATCTGATTTTCTCCAACCAGCTCCTACCGAGAGGCGTTGGGCCATTGCCTGGAACAATCCACAGCGGTAACTGGTGAACCGCACCGTTATACGACACATTCATTTGTGCACTGCCAATCACCTTGATCGGTTCTTTGGTGTACGTGCGCAGCTTGGCGTTAACAGGGCTCAGCCTGGGCCTCACAGTCTTAGTATCCCACAGCTTATTAAATGCCCTCTCGTTCATGATCGATTGACTCGCCCCCGTGTCCAGTTCCATCGATACCGGTATCCCGGTAAACTTCACCTTAATCAAAATTGGTTTACTCTTGGTTATGAAAGAGTACAGTCCATACACTTCCTTCTCTGGCATCTCGGATTGCGTATCTGGATCCGCGCTAGTCTGACTCTCATCCTCCACATGGTGTGAAAACATACATAGAAACATAGAAAATAGGTGCAGGAGTAGGCCATTCGGCACGGGTTAGATACAAGAAGAAAGAAAGACGTGCATTTATATAGCGCCTTTCACGGCCACCGGACGCCTCAATCACTTTACGGCCAATGACGTACTTTTGGGGTGTGCTCACTGTTGCATTCTGGGAAACGCGGCAGCCAATTTGTGCACAGCAAGATCCCACACACAGCGATGTGATAATGACCCAATCATCTGTTTTTGTTATGTTGGTCGAGGGATAAATATTGGCCCCAGGACACCGGGGAGAACTCCCCTGCTCTTCTTCCAAATAGTGCCCTGGGATCTTTTACATCCACCTGAGAGCAGACGGGGCCTCGGTTTAACGTCTCATCCGAAAGATGGCACCTCCGACAGTGCGGCACTCCCTCAGTACTGCCCCTCCGACAGTGCGGCACTGTCTCAGTACTGCCCCTCCGACAGTGAGGCACTCCCTCAGTACTGCCCCTCCAACAGTGCGGCACTCCCTCAGTACTGCCCCTCCGACAGTGCAGCATTCCCTCAATACTGCCCCTCCGACAGTGCGGCACTCCCTCAGTACTGCCCCTCCAACAGTGCGGCGCTCCCTCAGTACTGCACCTCCGACAGTGCGGCGCTCCCTCAGTACTGCCCCTCCGACAGTGCAGTACTCCCTCAGTACTGCCCCTCCGACAGTGCGGCACTCCCTCAGTACTGTCCCTCCGAAAGTGCGGCACTCCCTCAGTACTGCCCCTCCGACAGTGCGGCACTCCCTCAGTACTGTCCCTCCGACAGTGCGGTGCTCCCTCAGTACTGCCCCTCCGACAGTGCGGCACTCCCTCAGTACTGCCCCTCCCACACTGAGGCGCTCCCTCAGTACTGCCCCTCCGACAGTGCGGGGCTCCCTCAGTACTGCCCCTCCGACAGTGCGGTGCTCCCTCAGAACTGCACTGGGAGTGTCAGCCTGGATTTATGTGCTCCAGTCCCTGGAGTGGGACTCAAACCCACAACCTTCTGACTCAGAGGCGAGAGTGCTGCCCACTGAGACAAGGCTGACAGGGCAGGGACAACCCGATTAGTTATTGTATCACACCCAGAACTTGGGTTAATGCTGACTCCTGGTGGTGAGTTATTGTATTAAACCCAAAACTTGGATTACTGCTGCCTCCTGGTGGTGAGTTATTGTATTACACCCAGAGCTTGGTTAATGCTGCCTCCTGGTGGTGAGTTATTGTATTACACGCAGAACGTGGATTAATGCTGCCTCCTGGTGGTGAATTATTGTATTACACGCAGAACGTGGATTAATGCTGCCTCCTGGTGGTGAGTTATTGTATTACATCCAGAACTTGGATTAATGCTGCCTCCTGGTGGTGAGTTATTGTATTACATCCAGAACCTGGATTAATGCTGCCTCCTGGTGGTGAGTTATTGTATTACACCCAGAACTTGGGTTAATGCTGCCTCCTGGTAGTGAGTTATTGCATTACACCCAGAACTTGGATTAATGCTGCCTCCTGGTGGTGAGTTATTGTATTACACCCAGAACTTGGATGAATGCTGCCTCCTGGTGGTGAGTTATTGTATTACACCAAGGCACTTTGGTGGAGCTCTCCAATTACCCCACTCCCCCCACACACTGCTCTTTCACCATTGCCCTGCAATTATTTCCTTTTCACGTATTTTCCGATTGTCTTTTGAAACTCGCTGCTGAACCTGCTTCCACCGCCCTTTCAGGCAGCCCATTCCCAATCACAACAAATTGCTGCCTATTTTTACCCTCATCTCACCTCGGGTAACTTTGTCACCAGGAGGCAGCCTCGCTCCATGTCCTGGGTGTAATTCAGTAACTCACCACCAGGAGGCAGCAACGCTCCTTGTCCTGGATGTAATTCAGTAACTCACCACCAGGAGGCAGCAACGCTCCATGTCCTGGGTGTAATTCAGTAACTCACCACCAGGAGGCAGCCTCGCTCCATGTCCTGGGTGTAATTCAGTAACTCACCACCAGCAGGCAGCCTCGCTCCTTGTCCAGGATGTAATTCAGTAACTCACCACCAGGAGGCAGCAACGCTCCATGTCCTGGGTGTAATTCAGTAACTCACCACCAGGAGGCAGCAACGCACCTTGTCCTGGATGTAATTCAGTAACTCACCACCAGGAGGCAGCCTCGCTCCATGTCCCGGGTGTAATTCAGTAACTCACCACCAGGAGGCAGCCTCGCTCCATGTCCTGGATGTAATTCAGTAACTCACCACCAGGAGGCAGCCTCGCTCCATGACCTGGGTGTAATTCAGTAACTCACCACCAGGAGGCAGCCTCGCTCCATGTCCTGGATGTAATTCAGTAACTCACCACCAGGAGGCAGCCTCGCTCCATGTCCCCGGTGTAATTCAGTAACTCACCACCAGGAGGCAGCCTCGCTCCATGTCCCGGGTGTAATTAATCAACACCTCGATTTCAAAATTCTCATCCTTGTTTACAAATCCCTCCATGGCCCCTCACCCCTCCCTATCTCTGTAAAATCCTCCAGCCCCACAACCTCCCCCCACACCCCACACCCCACACCCCCACCCCTGACAATTCTGTCCTTTTGAACATCCCTGATTATAATTGTTATATATGTAAACCTGTAAATACCTCACATTTATCCACATTATACTGCATCTGCCATGCATTTGTCCACTCACCTAACCTGTCCAAGTCAGCCTGCAGCCTCTTAGCATCCCCCTCACAGCTCACACTGCCACCCAGCTTAGTGTCATCTGCAAACTTGGAGATATTACACTCAATTCCCTCATCCAAACCATTAATATATATTGTAAATAGCTGGGGTCCCAGCACTGAGCCCTGCGGCACTCCACTAGTCACTGCCTGCCATTCTGAAAATGACCCGTTTATCCCGACTCTCTGCTTCCTGTCTGCCAACCAGTTCTCTCTCCACGTCAGTACATTACCCCCAATACCATGTGCTTTTATTTTGCACACCAATCTCTAGTGTGGGACCTTGTCAAAAGCCTTTTGAAAGTCCAAATACACCACATCCACTGGTTCTCCCTTGTCCACTCTACGAGTGAATAGTATCGATGTATTTAAGGGGAGGGAGAAGGGAATAGAGGGTTATGCTGATAGATTTAGATGAGGAAAGAGGGGAGGAGGCTCGAGTGTAGCGTAAACACCGGCACGGACTGGTGGGGCCCAATGGCCTGTTTCTGGGCCGGGCTGCAGAAATATAAATATCTTTCCCCCTTCACGCGCTTTATTCCCTGTCTGATCACATGATGCCTTTGCTCTGCTGTATTTGCTCCCTCCTCCAGACACAACAAATCTGCTGGGTCGATTACAGGGAGCGAGGGAGTGAAGCAAGGACGTGTGTAGGGGTGAGGGAGAGCGGAGGGAGAGAGGGAGTGAATCAGGGCGGAGCGAAGGGATGGAGAGAGAGCGGGGGGGGAGAGGGAGTGAATCAGGGCGGAGCGAAGGGGTGAGAGAGAGCGGGGGGGAGAGAGAGAGTGAATCAGGGCGGAGCGAAGGGATGGAGAGAGCGGAGGGAGAGGGGGAGTGAATCAGGGCGGAGCGAAGGGATGGAGAGAGCGGAGGGAGAGAGGGAGTGAATCAGGGCGGAGCGAAGGGGTGAGAGAGAGCGGGGGGGAGAGAGGGAGTGAATCAGGGCGGAGCGAAGGGGTGAGAGAGAGCGGGGGGGAGAGAGGGAGTGAATCAGGGCGGAGCGAAGGGATGGAGAGAGAGGAGGGAGAGAGGGAGTGAATCAGGGCAGAGCGAAGGGATGGAGAGAGAGGAGGGAGAGAGGGAGTGAATCAGGGCGGAGCGAAGTGATGGAGAGAGAGCGGGGGGGGAGACGGGGAGAGAGAGATGGGAGGTGGAGGTGGGGGAGAGGGGTGGGGTGGAGAGCGAGGGTGGGGGGGCCAGTCAGAGACTGAGAGATTCGAACAGACGACCAAACTCCCTTCAATGGGTTCCATCCAACCGACGGTAACATGGCCCCCAGCCTATCCCCCGCCTCAACACCAGACCATCCCCTTCAAGTTCAGCTCCTCCGAAACTCGTCCCTCCGGTATCTTCAACTCCTCCAGTCCCAAAACACCTCCCTATCTCTGTAACCTCCTCCAGCCCCTACACCCCTCCCTATCTCTGCAACCTCCTCCAGTCCCTACACCCCTCCCTATCTCTGTAACCCCCTCCAGTCCCTACACCCCTCCCTATCTCTGTAACCTCCTCCAGCCCCTACACCCCTCCCTATCTCTGTAACCTCCTCCAGCCCCTACACCCCTCCCTATCTCTGTAACCCCCTCCAGTCCCGACAACCCTCCCTATCTCTGTAACCTCCTCCAGCCCCGACAACCCTCCCTATCTCTGTAACCTCCTCCAGCCCTACACCCCTCCCTACCGTTGGCGACGAGATCCAACACCACCTCCAGTGCGCCAGTGCAGCCTTCGGCCACCTGAGGAAAAGAGTGTTTGAAGACCAGGCCCTCAAATCTACCACCCAGCTCGTGGTCTACAGGGCTGTAGTGATACCCACCCTCCTGTATGGCTCAGAGACATGGACCGTGTACAGTAGACACCTCAAGTCGCTGGAGAAATAACCACCAACGATGTCTCCGCAAGATCCTGCCAATCCCCCGGGAGGACAGACGCACCAATGTTAGCGTCCTCGACCAGGCCCAACATCCCCAGCATCGAAGCACTGACCACACTCGACCAGCTCCGCTGGGCAGGGCCACATTGTCCGCATGCCCCCAGACACGAGACTCCCCAAAGCAAGCGCTCTACTCGGAACTCCTTCACGGCAAGCGAGCCAAAGGTGGGCAGAGGAAACGTTACAGGGGACCACCCTCAAAGCCTCCCTGATAAAGTGCAACATCCCCACCGACACCTGGGAGTCCGTGGGCCAAAGACCAGTCCCGCCCGGAGTGGAGGAAGTGCATCCGGGAGGGCGCTGAGCACCTCGAGTCTCGTCGCCGAGAGCGTGCAGAGACCAAGCGCGGGCAGCGGAAGGAGCGTGCGGCAAACCAGTCCCACCCTCCCCTTCCCTCAACGTCTGTCTGTCCCACCCTCCCCTTCCCTCAACGTCTGTCTGTCCCACCCTCCCCTTCCCTCAACGTCTATCTGTCCCACCCTCCCCTTCCCTCAAAGTCTGTCTGTCCCACCCTCCCCTTCCCTCAACGTCTATCTGTGCCACCCTCCCCTTCCCTCAACGTCTATCTGTCCCACCCTCCCCTTCCCTCAACGTCTGTCTGTCCCACCCTCCCCTTCCCTCAACGTCTATCTGTCCCACCCTCCCCTTCCCTCAACGTCTATCTGTCCCACCCTCCCCTTCCCTCAACGTCTGTCTGTCCCACCCTCCCCTTCCCTCAACGTCTGTCTGTCCCACCCTCCCCTTCCCTCAACGTCTATCTGTCCCACCTGTGACAGGGACTGTAAACATAGAAACATGGAAAATAGGAGCAGGAGTAAGCCATTCGGCCCCTCGAGCCTGCACCACCATTCAATATGATCATGGCTGATCCTCTATCTCAGCACCATATTCCCGCTTTCTCCCCATACCCCTTGATGCCTTTTGTGTCTAGAAATCTATCTGTCTCCCTCTTAAATATATTCAGTGACTTGGCCTCCACAGCCTCCTGTGGTAGAGAATTCCAC
Source organism: Pristiophorus japonicus (assembly GCF_044704955.1). Classification (NCBI taxonomy): domain Eukaryota; kingdom Metazoa; phylum Chordata; class Chondrichthyes; family Pristiophoridae; genus Pristiophorus; species Pristiophorus japonicus. The sequence goes on from NW_027253282.1 coordinate 9,886, forward strand.
AGGTTCACCACCCTCTGAGTGAAAACATTTCTCCTCATCTCGCTCCTAAATTTCCTACCCCGTATCCTGAGACTGTGTGACCCCTTGTTCTAGACTTCCCAGCCCCGGGGAAACATCCTCCCCACATCCAGTCTGTCCAACCCCGTCAGAATTTTATACCTTTCAATCAGATCCCCTCTCATTCTTCTAAACTCCAGTGAATACAGGCCCAGTCGACCCAATCTCTCCTCATACCACAGTCCTGCCATCCCAGGAATCAGTCTGGTGAACCTTCGCTGCACTCCCTCTATGGTGAGTATATCCTTCCTTAGGTAAGGAGACTAAAACTGCACACAATACTCCAGGTGTGGTCTCACCAAGGCCCTGTATAAATGGAGTAAGACATCCTTGCTCCTGTACTCAAACCATTTGCAATGAAGACCAAAAAACCATTTGCCTTCCTAACTGCTTGCTGCACCGGCATGTCTGCTTTCAATGTCTGGTGTACAAGGACACCCAGATCCCTCTGTACATCGACACCCAGGTCCCTCTGTACATCGACACCCAGGTCCCTCTGTACATCGACACCCAGGTCCCTCTGTACATCCACACCCAGATCCCTCTGTACATCCACACCCAGGTCCCTCTGTACATCGACACCCAGGTCCCTCTGTACATCGACACCCAGGTCCCTCTGTACATCCACACCCAGGTCCCTCTGTACATCCACACCCAGGTCCCTCTGTACATCCACACCCAGGTCCCTCTGTACATCCACACCCAGGTCCCTCTGTACATCCACACCCAGGTCCCTCTGTACATCCACACCCAGGTCCCTCTGTACATCGACACCCAGGTCCCTCTGTACATCGACACCCAGGTCCCTCTGTACATCCACACCCAGGTCCCTCTGTACATCGACACCCAGGTCCCTCTGTACATCCACACCCAGGTCCCTCTGTACATCCACACCCAGGTCCCTCTGTACATCGACACCCAGGTCCCTCTGTACATCCACACCCAGGTCCCTCTGTACATCGACACCCAGGTCCCTCTGTACATCCACACCCAGGTCCCTCTGTACATCGACACCCAGGTCCCTCTGTACATCGACACCCAGGTCCCTCTGTACATCCACACCCAGGTCCCTCTGTACATCGACACTTCCCAAGCCATCACCATTTCAATAATACTTTGTCCTTATGTTTTTCCTACCAAAGTGGATAACTTCACATTTATCCATGTTATACTGCATCTGCCATGTGTTTGCCCACTCACTCAACCGATCTAAATCGCCTTGCAGCCTCTTTGCATCCTCCTCACAACTCACAATCCCACCTCGTTCTGTGTCATAGAAACATAGAAAATAGGTGCAGGAGTCGGCAGATGACACTAAGCTGGGTGGCGGTGTGAGCTGTGAGGAGGATGCTAAGAGGCTGCAGGGTGACTTGGACAGGTTAGGTGAGTGGGCAAATGCCTGGCAGATGCAGTATAATGTGGATAAATGTGAGGTTATCCACTTTGGTTGTAAAAACAGAGAGACAGAATATTATCTGAATGGTGACAGATTAGGAAAAGGGGAGATGCAATGAGACCTGGGTGTCATGGTACATCAGTCATTGAAGGTTGACATGCAGGTACAGCAGGCGGTTAAGAAGGCAAATGGTATGTTGGCCTTCATAGCGAGGGGATTTGAGTACAGGGACAGGGAGGTGTTACTACAGTTGTACAGGGCCTTGGTGAGGCCTCACCTGGAGTATTGTGGACAGTTTTGGTCTCCTAACTTGAGGAAGGACATTCTTGCTATTGAGGGAGTGCAGCGAAGGTTCACCAGACTGATTCCCGGGATGGTGGGACTGACCTATCAAGAAAGACTGGATCGACTAGGCTTGTATTCACTGGAGTTCAGAAGAATGAGAGGGGACCTCATAGAAACGTTTAAAATTCTGACGGGTTTAGACAGGTGAGATGCAGGAAGAATGTTCCCAATGTTGGGGAAGTCCAGAACCAGGGGACACAGTCTAAGGATAAGGGGTAAGCCATTTAGGACCGAGATGAGGAGAAACTTCTTCACCCAGAGAGTGGTGAACCTGTGGAATTCTCTACCACAGAAAGTTATTGAGGCCAATTCACTAAATATATTCAAAAAGGAGTTAGATGAAGTCCTTACTACTCGGGGGATCAAGGGGTATGGCGAGAAAGCAGGAATGGGGGACTGAAGTTGCATGTTCAGCCATGAACTCATTGAATGGCGGTGCAGGCTCGAAGGGCCGAATGGCCTACTCCTGCACCTATTTTCTATGCTTCTATGTTTAATCCCACCTAGTTTTGTGTAGTCAGCAAACCCGGAAATATTACAATTGGTTCCCTCATCCAAATCATTTATATATATATTGTGAATAGCTGGGGCCCCAGCATTGATCCCTGTGGTACCCCACTAGTCACTGCCTGCTACCCCGAAAAAGACCCGTTTATTCCTACTCTCTGTTTCCTGTCAGTTAACCATTTTTCAATCCATGCCAGTGCATTACCCCCAATCCTATGTGCTTTAATTTTGCACACTGACCTCTTATGTGGGACTTTATCAAAGGCCTTCTGAAAATACATGACATCCACTGGTTCTCCCTTATCTATTCTATCAGTTACATCCTCAAAAAACTCCAGGAGGTTTGTCAAACATTGAAGTAACTGTAGTAACCCTAACCCTAACCCTTGCTCCTGTACACAAATCGTCACTCTTTAAACAGGGTTCCTGACGCAGTGCGTCTCAGTCTCTCTCTCCCTCTCGCCTCAAAGCGGGAAGATGTTTGGCTTGAGACCCCACTCCAGGGTACTCGAACCACAAAAGATCTGACAAACAGAGAACAGAGAGTCGGGATAAATGGGTCATTCTCAGGTTGGCAATCAGTAACCAGTGGGGTGTCGCAGGGATCAGTGCTGGGACCGCAACTATTTACAGTCTATATTAACCACTTGGAAGAAAGGACCGAGTGTAATGTAGCCAGGTTTGCTGACGATACAAAGATGGGAGGAAAAGCAATGTGTGAGGAGGACACAAAAAACCTCCAAAAGGACATAGACAGGCTAAGTGAGTGGGCAGAAATTTGGCAGATGAGAGTATAATGTGGGAAAGTGTGAGGTCATGCACTTTGGCAGAAAAAATCAAATGGAGAAAGATTGCAAAGTGCCTCAGTACAGCGGGACCTGGGGATTACTTGTACATGAAACACAAAAGGTTAGTATGCAGGTACAGCAAGTGATCAGGAAGGCCAATGGTATCTTGGCCTTTGTTGCAAAGGGGATGGAGTATAAAAGCAGGGAAGTCTTGCTCCAGTTATACAGGGTATTGGTGAGGCCACACCTGGAATACTGCGTGCAGTTTTGGTTTCTATATTTACGAAAGGATACACTTGCTTTGGAGGCAGTTCAGAGAAGGTTCACTCGGTTGATTCCGGAGATGAGGGGGTTGACTTATGAGGAAAGGTTGAGGAGGTTGGGCCTCTACTCATTGGAATTCAGAAGAATGAGAGGTGATCTTATCGAAACATATAAGATTATGAAGGGGGCTTGACAAGGTGGATGCAGAGAGGATGTTCCCACTGATGGGGGAGACTAGAACTAGGGGGCATGGTCTTAGAATAAGGGGCCGCCCATTTAAAACTGAGATGAGGAGGAATTTCTTCTCTCTGAGGGTTGTAAATCTGTGGAATTCGCTGCCTCAGAGAGCTGTGGAGGCCGGGACATTGAATAAATTTAAGACAGAAATAGACAGTTCCTGAACCGATAACGCATGCCGCACGTTTTGCTGAAATGAAGGACTTGAACGTTCTCGAAACAAGACCCTGGAATCCAGGACCTGATTTATTTGATTCTGAATGAATAATGTTCCTCTGGGAGGTGTGGGGGAGGGGTGAGATCGAGGGGCATGGGTCAAGGGTGACGGAGGTATTGAGGGGATTTCGAGGGGGTTCACAGGGCGGTGGAGGTGCCCCTGGGGAGTGGACCGAGGTCGATGGGGTTCAAGGGGAGGTCAGGCAGGGGTCGGAGGTCCCTCAGGGTGTGGGCTTGACCTTCTGGGCCCCGTTCTGCTGGCTGAAGTTGACTTTGGGCACGTGACCTCTGCCCTGTGCCTGGGGTTCGAGGTGTGGTCTCCGCAAGTGCTTCATCCACTGGATCAGCTCGGGGTCACTCTACGGACAGAGAGAGAGAGAGAGGGTTAGTGAGAGAGAGGGGGGGGAGAGAGAGAGGGGGGGAGAGAGAGAGGGGAGAGAGAGGGGGAGAGAGAGAGGGTTAGTGAGAGAGAGGGGGGGGAGAGAGAGGGCGGGGGAGAGAGAGGGGAGAGAGAGGGATAGTGAGAGAGAGAGAGAGGGTTAGAGAGAGAGAGAGAGAGAGAGGGGGAGAGAGAGAGGGGGAGAGAGAGAGAGGGTTAGTGAGACAGGGAGAGAGAGAGAGGGGGAGAGAGAGAGGGAGAGAGAGAGAGAGAGGGTTAGTGAGAGAGAGGGGGGGAGAGAGAGGGGGAGAGAGAGAGGGAGAGAGAGGGGGAGAGAGAGAGGGGGGGAGAGAGAGGGCGGGGGAGAGAGAGGGGAGAGAGAGGGATAGTGAGAGAGAGAGAGAGGGTTAGAGAGAGAGAGAGAGAGAGAGGGGGAGAGAGAGAGGGGGAGAGAGAGAGAGGGTTAGTGAGACAGGGAGAGAGAGAGAGGGGGAGAGAGAGAGGGAGAGAGAGAGAGAGAGGGTTAGTGAGAGAGCGGGAGAGAGAGAGAGGGGGAGAGAGAGACAGGGGGCGGAGAGAGAGAGGGGGCGGAGAGAGAGAGGGAGTGAGAGAGAGAGGGGGAGAGAGAGAGAGTTAGTGAGAGAGGGTTAGTGAGAGAGAGAGAGAGAGAGATGGAGAGAGAGAGTTAGTGAGAGAGAGGGTTTGTGAGAGAGAGAGACGGGGGAGAGAGAGAGGGTTAGTGAGAGAGAGGGGGGAGAGAGGGAGAGAGAGAGAGGGAGAGAGAGAGAGGGGGAGAGAGAGAGGGGGAGAGAGAGAGGGTTACTGAGAGAGAGGGGAAGTGAGAGAGAGGGAGAGAGGGGGAGAGAGTGAGAGAGAGAGAGGGGGAGAGAGAGAGGGGGAGAGAGAGAGGGGGAGAGAGAGAGAGGGTTAGTGAGACAGGGAGAGAGAGAGAGGGGGGAGAGAGAGAGGGAGAGAGAGAGAGAGAGGGTTAGTGAGAGAGCGGGAGAGAGAGAGAGGAGGAGAGAGAGACAGGGGGCGGAGAGAGAGAGGGGGCGGAGAGAGAGAGGGAGTGAGAGAGAGAGGGGGAGAGAGAGAGAGTTAGTGAGAGAGGGTTAGTGAGAGAGAGAGAGAGAGAGATGGAGAGAGAGAGTTAGTGAGAGAGAGGGTTTGTGAGAGAGAGAGACGGGGGAGAGAGAGAGGGTTAGTGAGAGAGAGGGGGGAGAGAGGGAGAGAGAGAGAGGGAGAGAGAGAGAGGGGGAGAGAGAGAGGGGGAGAGAGAGAGGGGTTAATGAGAGAGAGGGGAAGTGAGAGAGAGGGAGAGAGGGGAGAGAGTGAGAGAGAGAGAGGGGGAGAGAGAGAGGGGGAGAGAGAGAGTTAGTGAGAGAGAGGGTTAGTGAAAGAGAGGGAGAGAGAGAGAGGGAGAGAGAGAGAGAGGGTTAGTGAGAGATAGGGGGAGAGAGAGAGAGGGGAAGTGAGAGAGGGGTGAGAGGGGGAGTGAGAGAGAGAGAGGGTTAGTGAGAGAGAGAGAGGGGGAGAGAGGGGGCGTGAGAGAGGGGAGAGAGGGTTAGTGAGAGAGAGAGAGGGGGAGAGAGGGTTAGTGAGAGAGGGGGGGAGAGAGAGGGGGAGTGAGAGAGCGGGAGAGGAGAGGGGGAGAGAGAGAGGAGAAGTGAGAGAGGGGGAGAGAGGGGAAGTGAGAGAGAGAGAGGGTTAGTGAGAGAGAGAGGGGGGAGAGAGGGGGAGTGAGAGAGAGAGAGAGGGGGGAGAGAGAAAGGGGAAGTGAGAGAGGGGGAGGGAGGGTTAGTGAGAGAGAGAGAGAGTGGGTTCGTGAGAGAGGGGGAGAGAGGGTAAGTGAGAGAGAGAGAGTGTTAGTGAGAGAGAGCGGGGGAGTGAGAGGGGGAGTGAGAGAGAGGGAGGGGAGTGAGAGGGGGAGAGAGAGGGGAGTGAGAGAGGTGGGGAGAGAGAGGGGGGGGAGAGAGAGAGGGAGTGAGAGAGGGGGAGAGAGAGAGGAGGAGTGAGAGAGAGGGGGGGAGTGAGAGGGGAAGTGAGAGAGAGAGAGGGGGAGTGAGTGGGGGAGAGAGAGTTAGTGAGAGAGAGGGGGAGAGGGTGGAGAGAGAGAGGGGGAGAGAGAGAGGGGGAGAGAGAGAGAGGGGAGGGAGAGAGGGGGAGTGAGAGAGAGAGAGGGGGGAGAGAGAGAGGGGAAGTGAGAGAGAGGGAGAGGGTTAGTGAGAGGGGGAGAGAAGGTAAGTGAGAGAGAGAGAGTGTTAGTGAGAGAGAGCGGGGGAGTGAGTGGGGGTGAGAGAGAGGGAGGGGAGTGAGGGGGGGGAGAGAGGGGTTGTGAGAGGGGGAGTGAGAGAGGGGAGAGAGAGAGGAGGAGTGAGAGAGAGGGGGGAGTGAGAGGGAAGTCAGAGAGAGAGAGGGGGAGTGAGTGGGGGAGAGAGAGTTAGTGAAGAGAGAGAGGGGGAGAGAGAGAGAGGGGGAGAGAGGAGAGGGGTGAGTGAGAGAGGGGAGAGCGGGGGAGTGAGAGAGAGAGAGGGGAGAGAGAAGGGGAGTGAGAGAGGGGGAGGGAGGGTTGGGAGAGAGAGAGAGGGGTAGTGAGAGAGAGGGGGGGTGTGGGGGGGGAGGGAGGGGGGGGGGGGAAT
>NW_027253283.1:0-16711 GCF_044704955.1 Pristiophorus japonicus
CCCGACACACACACTGCCCCCCCCACACACACTGCACCCCCCACACACACTGCCCCCCCCACACCACACTGCCCCCCCCACACACACACACTGCCCCCCCCACACACACTGCCCCCTCACACACACTGCCCCCCCACACACACACTGCACCGCCCCCACACACACAGCACCCCCCCACACACACTGCCCCCCCCCCACACGCACACACACACTGCCCCCCCCCACACTCACACACACTGCCCCCCCCCACACGCACACACACACTGCACCCCCACACACTCACAAACACTGCCCCCTCCACACACAGACACTGCCCCCCCACACACTCACACACACTCTCCCCCCCACGCACTCACACACACTGCCCCACCCACACACACACACTGCCCCCCTCACACGCACACACTGCCCCCCCCCACACGCACACACACACTGACCCCCCACACACCTACACACACTGCCCACCCCCACACACACTGCCCCCCCCCACACGCACACACACACTGCCCCCTCCACACACAGACACTGCCCCCCCACACACTCACACACACTCTCCCCCCCACGCACTCACACACACTGCCCCCCCCCACACGCACACATACTGCCCCCCCACACACACACTGCCCCCCCCACACGCACACACACTGCCCCCCCCACACGCACACACACACTGCCCCCTCACACACTCACACACACTGCCCCCCCACACACACACACTGCCCCCCCCCACACGCACACACACACTGCCCCCTCACACACTCACACACACTGCCCCCCCACACACACACACTGCCCCCTCACACACTCACACACACTGCCCCCCCCCACACACACACACACTGCCCCCCCACACATACTGCTCCCCCCACACACACTGCCCCCCCAAACACACACTGCATCCCACCACACACTGCCCTCCCCCACACACACTGCAGCCCCCTCCACAAACACAGCCCCCGCCACACACACACAGCCCCCCCACACACACTGCCCCCCCCAAACGCACACACACACTGCCCCCCCACACACACACTGCCCCCCCCCAACCCCACACACTGCCCCCCGCCACACACGCACACACTGCCCCCCCCACACACACACTGCCCCCCCCACACACACACTGCCCCCCCCCCACACACACACACACTGCCCCCCCCACACACACTGCCCCCCCACACACACACATACTGCCCCCCCCACACACACTGCCCTCCCCCACACACACTGCCCCCCCCACACACACTGCCCCCCCACACACACACTGCCCCCCCACACACTGCCCTCCCCCCACACACACTGCATCCCACCCCCCACAAACGCAGCCCCCCCCACACACACACTGCCCTCCCCCACACACACTGCCCCCCCACACATACACTGCCCCCCCACACACAAACACACTGCCCCCCCACACACACACACTGCCCCCCCACACACACACTGCCCCCCGCCACATACTGTCCCCCCCACACACACTGCTCCCCCACACACACACACACTGCCCCCCCACACACACTGCCCCCCCCACACACACTGCACCCCCCCCACACACACAGCCCCCTACACACGCACTGCCCCCCTCCCACACACACACACACACTGCCCCCCCACACACTCACACACACTGCCCCCCCCCACACGCAGACACACACTGCCCCCCCCACACACACACACTGCCCCCCCACACACTCACACACACTGCCCCCCCACACACACACACTGCCCCCCCCACACGCACATACACACTGCCCCCCCACACGCATATACACACTGCCCCCCCACACACTCACACACACTGCCCCCCCACACACTCACACACACTGCCCCCCTCACACACACACACACTGCCTCCCCCACACACACTGTCCCCCCCACATAAACTGCCCCCCCACACACACACACATTCCCCTCGCCCCCCCACACACACTGCCCCCCCACACACACACACACACACTGCCCCCCCCCACACACACACACACACACTGCCCCCCCGACACACACTGCCCCCCCCACACACACTGCCCCCCCACACACACTGCCCCCCCCTCCCACACACTGCCCTCCCCCACACACACTGCACCCCCCCCCACAAACACAGCCCCCCCCACACACACATACTGCCCCCCCCCACACACAGTGCCCTCACACACTTACACACACACTGCCCCCCCACACACTCACACACACTACCCCCCCCACACACACACTTCCGCCCCACCCCCACACACACACACTGCCCCCCGCCACACACACACTGCCCCTCCCACACACACACACTACCCCCCCCACACACACACTTCCGCCCCACCCCCACACACACACACTGCCCCCCGCCCCACACACACTGCCCCCCCACACACACACTGCCCCCCCCACACGCACACACACACTGCCGCCCCCACACACACACACACTGCCCCCCCACACACACACTGCCCCCCCACACACACGCTCCCCCCCCCACACACACGCTGCCCCCCCCCGACACACACACTGACCCCCCCACACACTGCCCCCCCCACACACACACACTGCCCCCCCCACACACACTGCCCCCCCCATACACACACACACTGCACCCCCCACACACACACACACTGCCCCCCCACACACACACACTGCCCCCCCCCACACACACACACACTGCCCACCCCCACACACACACTGCGCACCCACACACACACACATTGCCCCCCCCACACACACTGCCCCCCCACACACACACACACTGCCCCCCCCACACACTGCCCCCCCACACACACACACTGCACCCCCCCCACACACACACACACTGCCCCCCCACACACACTGCCCCCCCCACATAAACTGCCCCCCCCACACACACACATTCCCCCCGCCCCCCCACACACACACTGCCCCGACCCACACACACACTGCCCCCCGCACACACACGTACCCCACCTCACACACACACTGTCCCCCCCCATACACACACTGCCACCCCCCACACACACACACACTGCCCCCCTCCACACACACACACAGTGCCCCCCTCCACACACACAAAGCCCCCCCCCCACACACACACTGCCCCCCCACACACACACACACTGCCCCCCTCCACACACACACACAGCCCCCCCCACACATACACACACTGCCCCCCCCACACACACTGCCCCCCCACATAAACTGCCCCCCCCACACACACACATTCCCCCCGCCACCCCACACACACTGCCCCGACCCACACACACACTGCCCCCCCCACACAAACACTGCCCCCCCTCACACACACTGCCCCCCCACACACACACTGCCCCCCACACACTGCCCTCCCCCCACACACACTGCCCTCCCCCCACACACACTGCCCCCCACCAACACACTGCCCTCCCCCCTCACACACTGCACCCCCCCCCCACACACACAGCCCCCCGCACACACACACACTGCCCCCCCCCACACACACTGCCCCCCCCACACGCACACACACACTGCCCCCCCACACACTCACGCACACTGCCCCCCCCACACACACACTGCCCCGCCCCACACACACTGCCCCCCCCCACACGCACACACACACTGCCCCCCCACACACTCACACACACTGCCCCCCCTCACACACTGCCCCCCCCCACACGCACACACACACTGCCCCCCCACACACTCACACACACTGCCCCCCCCCACACACACTGCCCCCCCCCACACACACTGCCCCCCCCCACACGCACACACACACTGCCCCCCCACACACTCACACACACTGCCCCCCCTCACACACACTGCCCCCCCACACACACACTGCCCCCCCACACACTGCCCTCCCCCCACACACACTGCCCTCCCCCCACACACACTGCCCCCCACCAACACACTGCCCTCCCCCCTCACACACTGCACCCCCCCCACACACACAGCCCCCCGCACACACACACACTGCCCCCCCCACACACACTGCCCCCCCCCCCACACGCACACACACACTGCCCCCCCACACACTCACACACACTGCCCCCCCCCACACACACACACACACACACTGCCCCCACCATACACACACACACTGCCCCCCCAACACACATTGCCCCCCCACACACACACTGCCCCCCCCACACACACACTGCCCCCCCCAAACACACACTGCCCCCCCCCACACACACACACACTGCCCCCCCCAACACACTGCCCCCCCACACATACACTGCCCCCCCTACACACTGCCCCCCCACACATACACTGCCCCCCCACACACACACACACTGCCCCCCAACACACATTGCCCCCCCACACACACACTGCCCCCCACACACACACACTGCCCCCCCCACACACACACGTTCCCCCCCCACACACACCCTGCACCCCCCACACACACACACTGCCCCCCCCACACACACACACACTGCCCCCCACACACACACACACTGCCCCCCCCACACACTGCCCCCCCCACACACACATTGCCCCCCCCACACACACACTGCCCCCCCCATACACACATGTTCCCCCCCCACACACACACTGCCCCCCCCCACACACACACACTGCCCTTCCACACACACACACTGCCGCCCCCCCCACATACACAGTGCGCACCCACACACACACATTGCCCCCCCCACACACACTGCCCCCCCCCACACACTGCCCCCCCACACACACACATTGCCCCCCTCACACACTGCCCCCCCCACACACACACACTGCCCCCCACACACATACACACTGCCCCCCCCACATACACACTTCCCCCTCCACACACACACACTGCCCCCCTCCACACACACACAACCCCCCCACACACACACACATTGCCCCCCTCACACACTGCCACCCCCACACACACACACTGCCCCCCACACACATACACACTGCCCCCCCCACACACACTGCAACCCCCACACACACACTGCCCCCCCACACACGAACACGGCCCCCCCTCACACACACACGGCCCCCCACACACAAACACTGCCCCCCCCACACACACACACTGCCCCCCCACACACACACACTGCCCCCCCCCACACACACACACTGCCTCCCCCACACACACTGCCCCCCCCACATAAACTGCCCCCCCACACACACACAAATTCCCCCCGCCCCCCACACACACACTGCCCCCCCACCCCCACACACACACACTGCCCCCCGCCACACACACACACACTGCCCCTCCCACAAACACACACTGCCCCTCCCACACACACACACACTGCCCCACCCAGACACACTGCCCCCCCACACATACACTGCCCCCCCCACACACTGCCCCCCCACACATACACTGCCCCCCCACACACACACACACTGCCTCCCCAACACACATTGCCCCCCCACACACACACTGCCCCCCCACACACACTGCCCCCCCCACACACACACTGCCTCCCCCACACACACACGTTCCCCCCCACACACACCCTGCGCCCCCCACACACACACACTGCCCCCCCCCAAACACACACACACACTGCCCCCCCCCACACACACACACTGCCCCCCAACACACACACACACTGCCCCTCCACACACACACACTGCCCCCCCCCACATACACAGTGCGCACCCACACACACACATTGCCCCCCCACACACACTGCCCCCCACACACACACACACTGCCCCCCCCCCCACACACACACACTGCCCCCCAACACACACACACACTGTGCCCCCCACACACACACTGCCCCCCCCACACACACATTGCCCCCCACACACACACACGTTCCCCCCCCACACACACACTGCCCCCCCCACACACACACACACACTGCCCCCACACGCACACACACACTGCCCCCCCACACACTCACGCACACTGCCCCCCCCCACACACACACTGCCCCCCCCCACACACACTGCCCCCCCCCACACGCACACACACACTGCCCCCCCACACACTCACACACACTGCCCCCCCCCACACACACTGCCCCCCCCCCACACGCACACACACACTGCCCCCCCACACACTCACACACACTGCCCCCCCCTCACACACACTGCCCCCCCACACACACACTGCCCCCCCACACACTGCCCTCCCCCCACACACACTGCCCCCCCACACACACACATTGCCCCCCCCACACACTGCCCCCCCCCACACACACACTGCCCCCCACACACATACACACTGCCCCCCCCACTCACACTGCACCCCCCACACACACACTGCCCCCCCCGCACACACACACGGCCCCCCCCACACACACACTGCCCCCCCCACACACACACACTGCCCCCCCCACACACACCCACTGCCCCCCCCCCCACACACACACACTGCCTCCCCCACACACACTGCCCCCCCCACATAAACTGACCCCCCACACACACACACATTCCCCCCGCCCCCCCACACACACTGCCCCCCACACACACTGCCCCCCCACACACACTGCCCCCCCACACACACACTGCCCCCCCTTCACACACTGCCCCCCCCCACACGCACACACACACTGCCCCCCCACTCACTCACACACACTGCCCCCCCCACACACACACTGCCTCCCCACCCCCACACACACACACTGCCCCCCCACACACACACTGCCCCCCCCGCACACACACTGCCCCCCCCCACACACACACTGCCCTCCCACCCCCACACACACACACTGCCCCCCCCCCACACACACACACACACACTGCCCCTCCACACACACTGCTCCCCCCACACACACACTGCCGTCCCAACACACACTGCACCCCCCCCACAAACACAGCCCCCCCCCACACACACACAGCCCTCCCCACACACACTGCCCCCCCCACACGCACACACACACTGCCCCCCCACACACACACACACACTGCCCCTCCACACACACTGCTCCCCCCACACACACACACACACTGCCCCCCCCACACACACACACACTGCCCCCACACACACACACACACACACACTGCCCCCACCACATACACACACTGCCCCCCACCACACCCACACACTGCCCCCCCCACACACACACTGCCCCCCCCACACACACACACACTGCCCCCCCACACACACTGCCCCCCCACACACTCACACACACTGCCCCCCCACACACACTGCCCTCTCACCCCCACACACACACACTGCCGCCCCCCCCCCCACACACACACACACACACACTGCCCCCCCACACACACTGCCCCCCCACACACACACTGCCCCCCACCACACACTCCCCTCCCCCACACACACTGCCCTCCCCCCACACACACTGCACCCCCCCCACAAACACAGCCCCCCCCACACACACACACTGCCCCCCCCACACACACTGCCCCCCCCACACGCACACACACACTGCCCCCCCCACACACTCACACACACTGCCCCCCCCACACACACACTGCCCCCCGCCACACACACACACACTGCCCCCCCGCCACACACACACACACTGCCCCTCCCACACACACACACACACTGCCCCCCCCTACACACACACACACTGCCCCCCCCTACACACACTGCCCCCCCTACACACACACACACTGCCCCCCCCTACACACACTGCCCCCCACACACACACTGCCCTCCCCCCACACACACTGCCCCCCCAAAAACACTGCCCCCCCACACACTGCCCTCCTCCCACACACACTGCACCCCCCCCACAAACACAGCCCCCCCACACACACACACTGCCCCTCCCCCACACACACTGCCCCCCCACACACACACACACTGCCCCCCCCCACACACTGCCCCCCCACACACACTGCCCCCCGCCACACACTGCCCTCCCCCCACACACACTGCCCCCCCACACACACTGCCCCCCCACACACACACACACTGCCCCCCCCACACTCACTGCCCCCTCACACACACACTGCACCGCCCCCACACACACAGCAACCCCCACACACACTGCCCCCCCCCCACACGCACACACACACTGCCCCCGCCCACACTCACACACACTGCCCCCCCCACACGCACACACACACTGCACCCCCACACACTCACAAACACTGCCCCCTCCATACAAACACACTGCCCCCCCACACACTCACACACACTGCCCCCCCCCACGCACTCACACACACTGCCCCTCCACACACACACACTGCCCCCCCCACATACACAGTGCGCACCCACACACACACATTGCCCCCCCCACACACACTGCCCCCACACACACACACACACTGCCCCCCCACACACACACACACTGCCCCCCAACACACACACTGCCGCCCCCACACACACACTGCCCCCCACACACACACACACTGCCCCCCACACACACACACTGCCCCCCCACACACTGCCCTCCCCCCACACACACTGCCCCCCCCACACACTGCCCGCCCCACACACACACACACTGCCCCCCCACACACACACACTGCCCCCCCACACACTGCCCTCCCCCCACACACACTGCCCCCCCCACACACTGCCCGCCCCACACACACACTGCCCCCCCTTCACACACTGCACCCCCCCAACACGCACACACACAATGCCCCCCCACACACTCACACACACTGCCCCACCCCCACACACACACTACCCCCCCACCCCCACACACACACACTGCCCCCACTACACACACACACTGCCCCCACCACACACACACACTGCCCCCCCTTCACACACTGCACCCCCCCAACACGCACACACACAATGCCCCCCCACACACTCACACACACTGCCCCACCCCCACACACACACTACCCCCCCACCCCCACACACACACACTGCCCCCACCACACACACACACTGCCCCCCACACACTGCCCCCCCACACACACACTGCCCCCCCCACACACACACTACCCCCCCCACACACACACTGCCCTCCAACCCCCACACACACACACTGCCCCCCCCCCCACACACACACACACACTGCCCCCCCACACACACACACACTGCCCCCCCCACACACAATGCACCCCCCACACACACACTGCCCCCCCCGCACACACACACGGCCCCCCCCACACACACACGGCCCCCCACACACACACACTGCCCCCCGTCACACACACACACTGCCCCCCCACACACACACACTGCCCCCCCCCACACACACACACTGCCTCCCCCACACACACTGCCCCCCCCACATAAACTGCCCCCCCACACACACACATTCCCCCCGCCCCCCCACACACACTGCCCCCCCCACACACACTGCCCCCCCACAAACACTTCCCCCCCACACACTGCCCTCCCCCCACACACACTGCACCCCCCCCACAAACACAGCCCCCCCCACACACACACACTGCCACCCCCCACACACACTGCCCCCCCACACATACACTGCCCCCCACACACACACACACTGCCCCCCCCACACACTGCCCCCCCACACACACTGCCCCCCGCCACACACTGCCCCCCCACACACACACACACTTCCCCCCCCACACACACTGCCCCCCCACAAACACTTCCCCCCCACACACTGCCCTCCCCCCACACACACTGCACCCCCCCCACAAACACAGCCCCCCCCACACACACACACTGCCCCCCCCACACACTGCCCCCCCACACACACTGCCCCCCCACACACACTGCCCCCCCACACACACACACACTTCCCCCCCCACACACACTGCCCCCCCACAAACACTTCCCCCCCACACACTGCCCTCCCCCCACACACACTGCACCCCCCCCACAAACACAGCCCCCCCCACACACACACACTGCCACCCCCCACACACACTGCCCCCCCACACATACACTGCCCCCCACACACACACACACTGCCCCCCCACACACACACTGCCCCCCCACAAACACTTCCCCCCCACACACTGCCCTCCCCCCACACACACTGCACCCCCCCCACAAACACAGCCCCCCCCACACACACACACTGCCACCCCCCACACACACTGCCCCCCCACACATACACTGCCCCCCACACACACACACACTGCCCCCCCCACACACTGCCCCCCCACACACACTGCCCCCCCACACACACACTGCCCCCTCACACACACACTGCACCGCCCCCACACACACAGCACCCCCCACACACACTGCCCCCCCCCACACGCACACACACACTGCCCCCCCCCCACACTCACACACACTGCCCCCCCCCACACGCATACACACACTGCACCCCCACACACTCACAAACACTGCCCCCTCCACACAAACACACTGCCCCCCCACACACTCACACATACTGCCCCCCCCCACGCACTCACACACACTGCCCCTCCACACACACACACTGCCCCCCCCCACATACACAGTGCGCACCCACACACACACATTGCCCCCCCCACACACACTGCCCCCACACACACACACACTGCCCCCCCACACACACACACACTGCCCCCCAACACACACACTGCCGCCCCCACACACACACTGCCCCCCACACACACACACACACTGCCCCCCCACACACACACACTGCCCCCCCACACACTGCCCTCCCCCCACACACACTGCCCCCCCCACACACTGCCCGCCCCACACACACTGCCCCCCCACACACACACTGCCCCCCCTTCACACACTGCCCCCCCCCACACGCACACACACACTGCCCCCCCACACACTCACACACACTGCCCCCCACACACACTGCCCCCCCACACACTGCCCTCCCCCCACACACACTGCCCCCCCCACACACTGCCCTCCCCCACACACACACTGCCCCCCACACACACACTGCCCCCCCACACACACACACACTGCCCCCCAACACACACACTGCCGCCCCCACACACACACACACACTGCCCCCCCACACACACACACTGCCCCCACCACACACACACACACTGCCCCCCACACACACACACACACTGCCCCCCCACACACACACACTGCCCCCACCACACACACACACACTGCCCCCCCCCCACACACTCACACACACTGCCCCACCCCCACACACACACTGCCCCCCCTTCACACACTGCACCCCCCCAACACGCACACACACAATGCCCCCCCACACACTCACACACACTGCCCCACCCCCACACACACACTACCCCCCCACCCCCACACACACACACTGCCCCCACCACACACACACACTGCCCCCCACACACTGCCCCCCCACACACACACTGCCCCCCCCACACACACACTACCCCCCCCACACACACACTGCCCTCCAACCCCCACACACACACACTGCCCCCCCCCACACACACACACACACTGCCCCCCCACACACACACACACTGCCCCCCCCACACACACACACTGCCCCCCCCACACACACTGCCCCCTCACACACACACTGCACCGCCCCCACACACACAGCACCCCCCACACACACTGCCCCCCCCACACGCACACACACACTGCCCCCCCCCACACTCACACACACTGCCCCCCCCCACACGCACACACACACTGCACCCCCACACACTCACAAACACTGCCCCCTCCACACAAACACACTGCCCCCCACACACACACACACTGCCCCCCCCACACACTGCCACCCCCCACACACACTGCCCCCCCACACATACACTGCCCCCACACACACACACACTGCCCCCCCCACACACACTGCCCCCTCACACACACAATGCACCCCCCACACACACACTGCCCCCCCCGCACACACACACGGCCCCCCCCACACACACACTGCCCCCCCCACATAAACTGCCCCCCCACACACACACATTCCCCCCGCCCCCCCACACACACTGTCCCCCCCACACACACACTGCCCCCCCACACACACACTGCCCCCCCACAAACACTTCCCCCCCACACACTGCCCTCCCCCCACACACACTGCACCCCCCCCACAAACACAGCCCCCCCCACACACACACACTGCCACCCCCCACACACACTGCCCCCCCACACATACACTGCCCCCCACACACACACACACTGCCCCCCCCACACACTGCCACCCCCCACACACACTGCCCCCCCACACATACACTGCCCCCCACACACACACACACTGCCCCCCCCACACTCACTGCCCCCTCACACACACACTGCACCGCCCCCACACACACAGCACCCCCCACACACACTGCCCCCCCCACACGCACACACACACTGCCCCCCCCCACACTCACACACACTGCCCCCCCCCACACGCACACACACACTGCACCCCCACACACTCACAAACACTGCCCCCTCCACACAAACACACTGCCCCCCACACACACACACACTGCCCCCCCCACACACTGCCACCCCCCACACACACTGCCCCCCCACACATACACTGCCCCCACACACACACACACTGCCCCCCCCACACACACTGCCCCCTCACACACACACTGCACCGCCCCCACACACACAGCACCCCCCACACACACTGCCCCCCCCACACGCACACACACACTGCCCCCCCCCCACACTCACACACACTGCCCCCCCCCCACACTCACACACATTGCCCCCCCCCACACTCACACACACTGCCCCCCCCCACACGCACACACACACTGCACCCCCACACACTCACAAACACTGCCCCTCCACACACACACACTGCCCCACCCCCACATACACAGTGCGCACCCACACACACACATTGCCCCCCCCACACACACTGCCCCCCCACACACACACACACTGCCCCCCCACACACACACACACTGCCCCCCCACACACACACTGCTCCCCCACACACTGCCCTCCCCCCACACACACTGCCCCCCCACACACACACACACTGCCCGCCCCACACACACTGCCCCCCCACACACACACTGCCCCCCCACACACTCACACACACTGCCCCCCCCACACTCACACTACCCCCCCACCCCCACACACACACACTGCCCCCACCACACACACACACTGCCCCCCCCACACACTGCCCCCCCACACACACACTGCCCCCCCCACACACACACTGCCCCCCCACACACACACACTGCCCCCACCACACACACACACTGCCCCCCCCACACACTGCCCCCCCACACACACACTGCCTCCCCCACACACACACTGCCCCCCCCCACACGCACACACACACTGCCCCCCCACACACTCACACACACTGCCCCCCCCACACACACACTGCCCCCCCCGCCCCCACACACTGCCCCCCGCCACACACGCACACACTGCCCCCCCACACACACACTGCCCCCCCCACACACACACACACTGCCCCCCCACACACACTGCCCCCCCACACACTCACACACACTACCCCCCCACACACACACACTGACCTCCCACCCCCACACACACACACTGCCCCCCCACACACTCACACACACTACCCCCCCCACACACACACTGACCTCCCACCCCCCCACACACACACTGCCCTCCCACCCCCACACACACACACTGCCCCCCCCCCACACACACACTGCCCTCCCACCCCCACACACACACACTGCCCTCCCACCCCCACACACACACACTGCCCCCCCCCACACACACACTGCCCTCCCACCCCCACACACACACACTACCCCCCCCCCACACACACACTGCCCTCCCACACACACACACACACACTCTGCCCCCACCACATACACTCACTGCCCCCCCCACACCCACAAACTGCCCCCCCACACACACTGCCCTCTCACCCCCACACACACACACTGCCCCCCCCTACACACACACACACACACTGCCCCCACCACACACACACACTGCCGCCCCCCCCCCACACACACACACACACTGCCCCCCACACACACTGCTCGCCCCACACACACTGCCCCCCCACACACACACTGCCCCCCACCACACACTGCCCTCCCCCCACACACACTGCACCCCCCCCACAAACACAGCCCCCCCCACACACACACACTGCCCCCCCCACACACACTGCCCCCCCCACACGCACACACACACTGCCCCCCCACACACTCACACACACTGCCTCCCCCACACACACACTGCCCCCCGCCACACACACACACACTGCCCCTCCCACACACACACACACTGCCCCCCCCTACACACACACACACTGCCCCCCCCACACACACTGCCCCCCACACACACACTGCCCTCCTCCCACACACACTGCCCCCCCACAAACACTGCCCCCCCACACACTGCCCACCCCCCACACACACTGCACCCCCCCCCCACAAACACAGCCCCCCCCACACACACACACTGCCCCCCCCACACACACTGCCCCCCCACACATACACTGCCCCCCCACACACACACACACTGCCCCCGCACACACACTGCCCCCTGCCACACACTGCCCTCCCCCCACACACACTGCCCCCCCACACACACTGCCCCCCCACACACACACACACTGCCCCCCCCACACACACTGCCCCCTCACACACACACTGCACCGCCCCCACACACACAGCACACCCCACACACATTGCCCCCCCCCACACTCACACATACTGCCCCCCCCCACACGCACACACACACTGCACCCCCACACACTCACAAACACTGCCCCCCCACACACTCACACACACTGCCCCCCCCCACATACACAGTGCGCACCCACACACACACATTGCCCCCCCCACACACTGCCCCCCCACACACACACACACTGCCCCCCAACACACACACTGCCCCCCCCACACACACACTGCCCCCCACACACACACACACTGCCCCCCCACACACACACTGCCCCCCACACACTGCCCGCCCCACACACACTGCCGCCCCACACACACACTGCCCCCCCTTCACACACTGCCCCCCCCCCACACGCACACACACACTGCCCCCCCACACACTCACACACACTGCCCCACCCCCCCACACACACTACCCCCCCACCCCCACACACACACACTGCCCCCCCCCACACACACACTCTGCCCCCACCACACACACACACTGCCCCCCCCACACACTGCCCCCCCATACACACACTGCCCCCCCCACACACACACTGCCCCCCCCACACACACACTGCCCTCCCACCCCCACACACACACACTGCCGCCCCCCCCCCACACACACACACACACTGCCCCCCCACACACACTGCTCGCCCCACACACACTGCCCCCCCCCACACACACACACACACTGCCCCCCCACACACACTGCTCGCCCCACACACACTGCCCCCCCCCACACACACACACACACTGCTCCCCCGCACACACACACGGCCCCCCCACACACACACGGCCCCCCCTCACACTCACACACACTGCCCCACCCCCACACACACACTACCCCCCCACCCCCACACACACACACTGCCCCCCCCACACACACACACTGCCCCCACCACACACACACACTGCCCCCCCCACACACTGCCCCCCCACACACACACTGCCCCCCCCACACACACACTGCCCTCCCCCCACACACACTGCACCCCCCCACAAACACAGCACCCCCCCACACACACACACTGCCCCCCCCACACACACTGCCGCCCCCACACGCACACACACACTACCCCCCCCACACACACTGCCCCCCCCACACGCACACACACACTGCCCCCCGCCACACACACACACACACTGCCCCCCCGCCACACACACACACACTGCCCCTCCCACACACACACACACTGCCACCCCCTACACACACACACACACTGCCCCCCCCACACACACTGCCCCCCCACAAACACTGCTCCCCCACAAACACTGCTCCCCCACACACTGCCCCCCCACACACACTGCCCCCCGCCACACACTGCCCTCCCCCCACACACACTGCCCCCCCACACACACTGCCCCCCCACACACACACACACTGCCCCCCCCACTCACACTGCCCCCTCACACACACACTGCACCGCCCCCACACACACAGCACCCCCCACACACGCACACACAGACTGTCCCCCCCCCACACTCACACACACTGCCCCCCCCACACGCACACACACACTGCACCCCCACACATTCACAAACACTGCCCCCTCCACACAAATACACTGCCCCCCATACACTCACACACACTGCCCCCCCCACGCACTCACACACACTGCCCCTACACACACACACATTGCCCGACCCCCACATACACAGTGCGCACCCACACACACACATTGCCCCCCCCACACACACTGCCCCCCCCACGCACTCACACACACTGCCCCTACACACACACACATTGCCCGACCCCCACATACACAGTGCGCACCCACACACACACATTGCCCCCCCCACACACACTGCCCCCCCACACACACACACACTGCCCCCCCCCACACACACACACTGCCCCCCCACACACACACTGCCCCCCCCACACACACACTGCCCCCCACACACACACACTGCCCTCCCCCCACACCCACTGCCCCCACCACACACTGCCCGCCCCACACACACTGCCCCCCCACACACACACTGCCCCCCCTTCACACACTGCCCCCCCCCACACGCACACACACACTGCCCCCCCACACACTCACACACACTGCCCCCCCCCCACACACACACTACCCCCCACCCTCACACACACACACTGCCCCCCCCACACACACTCACTGCCCCCACCACACACACCCACACACACACACTGCCCCCCCCACACACTGCCCCCCCACACACACTGCCCCCCCCCACACACACACTGCTCCCCCCACACACACACTGCATCCCACCACACACTGCCCTCCCCAACACACACTGCACCCCCCCCACAAACACAGCCCCCCCCACACACACACAGCCCCCCCTCACACACTGACCCCCCCCACACGCACACACACACTGCCCCCCCACACACTCACACACACTGCCCCACCCACACACACACTGCCCCCCCCACCCCCACACACTGCCC
>NW_027253284.1:0-16670 GCF_044704955.1 Pristiophorus japonicus
GTCTCTCTCTCTCTCTCGCTCCCCCCCCTCCCTCCCTCTCTCTCCTCTCTCGCCCCCCCCCCTCCCTCTCCCTCTCTCTCGCCGCCCTCCCTCCCCCTCACCGCGGTGGACGGATGAACACAGTGAGACTTGGTACGACGGTAACTTGAGGACGATGCTGAGCTGTGTGGACCTCTCCCTCGGCCACCGCTCTCGCTCCATGATGCAGCTCAAGA
Source organism: Pristiophorus japonicus (assembly GCF_044704955.1). NCBI lineage: Eukaryota > Metazoa > Chordata > Chondrichthyes > Pristiophoridae > Pristiophorus > Pristiophorus japonicus. The sequence goes on from NW_027253284.1 coordinate 216, forward strand.
TCACGGCGCTGATGGGCGCGGAGCTCTGCGTGAGTGCACGGGGAGACGGGGGGGGTGGGGGGGGGGGGGCGGTGCGGGGTAGAGAGAGCGCGGAGAGAGAGAGCGAGCGAGCGGGGAGAGGGAGGGGGAGAGAGAGGGCGCGAGGGAGGCAGTAACGGGCAGAATGTGAGAGCGCGGTTGTGATATATCCTTCCCGACATCACAAACACACATGATGGCTCCGCAGGAAGTTGTCACATGACCCTGTCACACGACCCTTTTATGATCCACACCGTCGTTGTATTATCACGGTAGCCACCAGGTGGAGCTCTATATTACACTTCTCCCTCCTTAATGAAGAAGTAATCATAATAAAATAATCCTGGTATATAACGTGCCTGGTTATTCACAACGAAAGATATGGACCTATTTTACCATATTTACAAATTAAACTTGAGAACGGGTTTCCTGTTTCGAAGATCGGAACTTTCCAAACTTGGTGTTGAACTTCGACTCATTCTCGGTTGGGCCTGAGGAAAGTTTTTTCCCCACGGGCAACCCTTGGTCTACGTTTGGACCCTCTGCAACTTCCGACTGTCTGACCTGGACTCAGACTTAAATTCTGACTTCCTCACGGACTTGTTTGCAGTATAACTGATGTAGGATTTACTCCTGGTACTCGACCTGTAACAAGGCGAGCTAGCTGATCAGCAATAATCGAATTATCCCAACTTTCAACTCCAGCCACATCTGTCGGTAAAATATGATCCATGTGAACAAACCTAACGCTTGTTCACGATCAAACATCTTGACCAAATATGTGCGAGAGTGTGACTCTGCAAAAACCCTTTCTCTATGTCTCTCTCTCTCTCTCGCTCTCTCTCTTTCTCGCTCTGTCTCGCTCTCTCTCTCTGTCTCTCTCTCGCTCTGTCTCTCTCTCGCTCTCTCTCTTTCTCGCTCTGTCTCTCTCTCTCTCTCTCTCTCTCTTTCTCGCTCTGTCTCTCTTTCTCGCTCTGTCTCTCTCTCTCGCTCTCTCTCTCGCTCTGTCTCTCTCTCGCTCTCTCTCTTTCTCGCTCTGTCTCTCTCTCGCTCTCTCTCTGTCTCTCTCTCTCCGCTCTGTCTCTCTCTTTCTGTCTCTCTCTCGCTCTGTTTCTCTCTCTCTCTGTCTCTGTCTCTCTCTCTCTCTCTGACTCTCTCTCACTCTCTCTCTGTCTCTCTCTCGCTCTCGCTCTCTCTCGCTCTGTCTCTCTCTCTCTCTGGTCTCTCTCTCTCGCTCTGTCTCTCTCTCTGTCTCTCTCTCTCGCTCTGTCTCTCTCTCTGTCTCTCTCTCTCTCTGTCTCTCTCTCTCTCTGTCTCTGTCTCTCTCTCTCTCTCTCTCTCTCGCTGTCTCTCTCTCTTTCTCTGTCTCTCGCTCTGTCTCTCTCTCTGTGTCTCTCTCTCTCTCTCTCTCTGTCTCTCTCTCTCGCTCTGACTCTCTCTCGCTACTTCAGGGAATTCAATGGCCAGAGTGATCTCCCGGACGAGTGTCGATCGCTGAGATGGGTCGGAAAAGGATTCCCCAAATTGGCCTGGGTTTTGAATCTGTTTCTCCTCCCTTGCCCAGGAGATCACGCTCTGGGGTGGAGTGAATACGTTGTATACACGCGGTATCAGGATTGTGTGCGACGGACTTGATAGATCAGGCAGTCTTTAACTGTCCGTCATTGTTCAAATGTCTCTCTCTCTCTCTCCCCGTCTCTCTCCGTCTCCCTCTCCTCTCTCTCTCTGTCTCTGTCTCTGTCTCTGTCTCTGTCACTGTCTGTCTGTCTGCCTGTCTGTCTCTCTCTCTCTTTCTCCGTCTCTCTCTCTCCGTCTCTCCCCCCCATCTCTCCCTCCCCTCTCTCTCTCTCCCCCCGCTCTCTCTCTCCCCCTCTCTCTTGCCCCCCCTCTCTCTCTTCCCCCTCTCTCTCTCGTCCCCTCTCTCTCTCGTCCCCCTCTCTCTCTCACCCCCCCCTCTCTCGCCCCCCCCTCTCTCGCCCCCCTCTCTCCCCCTCCCTCTCTCCCCCCTCTCTCCCCCCCCCTCTCTCTCTCTCTCCCCCACTCTCTGTCTCTCTGTCTCTCTCTCTCTCTCTCTCCTCCCCACTCTCTCTCTCCCCTCTCTCTCTCTCTCTCTCTCTCCCCCACCCTCTCCCCCTCTCTCTCTCCCCACTCTCTCTCTCTCCCCCTCTCTTCCCCCCCCTCTCTCTCTCCCCACTCTCTCTCCCCCCCTCTCTCTCTCTCTCCCCCCTCTCTCTCTCTCCCCACTCTCTCTCCCCCCTCTCTCTCTCTCTCTATCTCTCCCCCTTCTCTCTCTCTCTCCACACTCTCTCTCCCCCCTCTCTCTCTCTCTCTCCCCCACCCTCTGTCTCTCTGTCTCTCTCTCTCTCTCTCTCTCGCCTCCCCGACTCTCTGTCACTCTGTCTCTCTCTCTCTCTCCCCTCCCCACTCTCTCTCTCTCTCTCTCTCTCTCCTCCCCCCCTCTCTCTCTCTCTCTACCCCCTCTCTCTCCCCCTCCCCCCCACTCTCTCTCCCTGTCACATGGATTAGCCGAATGTGGCCAACTAGGCCGAGATGAAGCCTGGGCCTTCCCTGCTCAGTGTGTTGGGGTGTTGGGGCGGGTTCGGTGGCCAGTCTGTGCTGGGAGAACCCGCGGACGGCTCGGTGTGACGGAGGAGCCTTTTACCGGAGGGGGTTTGCTCGGCATTGAGACCGTGTCAGGGGTTGTGGCCTAGTCTCAGGCTTTCTCTGCTCCTTTCCCGCTACAGAGGTCGCTGAGCGAGGCGCTCCGGGATTGGCCCAGCCCCGGCGAGCTATCTGTCCACCGATTGGTGCAGGTCATGGACGGTCAGGTAAGGTGTGGCATGGGGGGGGGCGGGACTCCCAGACTTGGCCTCAGTGCCCTCGGCCCAAAACACCAATTGCATTTAGATGGCGCCTTCACAGTACAGGGGGGGGCCACAGAGCAGAGAATACCAAGCCGAGAACATCAGAAATAGGAGCAGGAGTGGGCCATTCGGCCCCTCGAGCCTGCTCCGCCATTTAATACCACCCTGGGCTGATCCGATCATGGACTCAGCTCCACTTCCCCGCCCGCTCCCCATAACCCTTCACTCCCTTATCGCCCAAAAATCTGTCTATCTCCACCTTAAATATATTCAATGTCCCAGCCTCCACAGCTCTCTGGGGCAGAGAATTCCACAGATTTACAACCCTCTGAGAGAAGAAATTCCTCCTCATCTCAGTTTTAAATGGGTGGCCCCTTATTCTAAGACCATGCCCCCTAGTTCTAGTCTTCCCCATCAGTGGGAACATCCTCTCTGCATCCACCTTGTCGAGCCCCCCTCATAATCTGATACGTTTCCATAAGATCACCTCTCATTCTTCTGAATTCCAATGAGTAGAGGCCCAACCTCCTCAACCTTTCCTCATAAGTCAACCCCCTCATCCCCGGAATCAACCGAGTGAACCTCTGAACTGCCTCCAAAGCCAAGTATATCCTTTCGTAAATACGGAGAGCAAAACTGCACGCAGTACTCCAGGTGTGGCCTCACCAATACCCTGTATAACTGGAGCAAGACTTCCCTGCTTTTATACTCCATCCCCTTTGCAATAAAGGCCCAGATACCATTGGCCTTCCTGATCACTTGCTGTACCTGCATACTAACCTTTTGTGTTTCATGTACAAGTAACCCCCAGGTCCCGCTGTACTGCCGCACTTTGTAATCTTTCTCCATTTAAATAATAACTTGCTCTGCGATTTTTTTTCTGCCAAAGTTGCCTGACCTCACACTTTCCCACATTATACTCCATCTGACAAATGTTCACCCACTCACTGAACCTGTCTGTGTCCTTTTGCAGATTTTTTGTGTCCTCCTCACACATTGCTTTTCCTCCCATCTTTGTATCATCAGCAAACTGGGCTCCGTTACACTCAGTCCCTTCTTCCAAGTGGTTAATATAGATTGTAAATAGCTGGGGCCCCAGCACTGATCCCTGCGACACCCCACTAGTCACTGATGACATTACACTCGGGAGGGGCCTGGATAGAGTGGATAGGACCGACCTGTTTCCCTGGGCAGAGGGGTCAACAACCAGGGGGCAGAGATTGAAAGTAATTGGGGGGGGAGGTTTCGAGGGGATTTGAGGGAGATGTCTTCACCCAGAGGGTGGTGGGGGTCTGGGGCAGGGTCTGGAACTCACGGCCTGAAAGGGGGGGGGTAGAGGCAGAAACCCTCAGCACATTAGGCAGGGCGCCTTGAAGCGCCGTATGCTCCAGGGCGAGGGAGCGAGAGCGGGAACGTGGGAATGGACCTTTGTGTTTCATGCACAAGAACTGGGAGCAGGAGTCGGCCATTCGGCCCCTCGAGCCTGCTCCGCCATCCAATCAGATCGCGGCTGGTCTTCGAACCCCCTCCCCCAACCCACTCCACGTTCCCGCTCGATCCCTCGATTTCCCCGAGACCCCAAACGTCTCTCGATCCCGGCCCTGAATATACTCAACGACTGAGCCCCTCCACGGCCCTCGGGGGCAGAGAATCCCAGAGACTCCCCTCCCTCTGAGTGAAGACATTCCTCCTCCTCTCAGTCCTCAATGGCCGAGCCCTGATCCCGAGACTGTGTGAGCCCCTGGTTCGAGACTCCCCAGCCCCGGGGGGGTAACACCCTCCCTGTATCTACCCCTGTCAATCCCCCTCACAATCTGTGTGTTTCACTCAGATCCCCTCTCATCCTTCCAAACTCCGGAGAGTACACTCTGCTCAATCTCTCCTCATCCGACAATCCCCCCATCCCCAGTGACCACAGGCCCAGTCTGCTCAATCTCAGTATTTTTTATCGCGCTGTTAACATAGTGAAGCGTCACATGATGTTTTGCAGGGGTATTATGCGATATAAATTTAATACCGAGTCACACAAGGAGATCTCGGGGCAGGTGACAAGAATCTTGGCCACAGAGGGAGGTTTTAAGGAGCGTCTCGAAGGAGGAGAGAGAGGTAGAGAGGTTTAGAGAGGTTTAGGGAGGGAGTTCCAGAGCTTGGGGCCCCAGGCAACAGAAGGCACGGCCACCGATGGTGGAGCGATTATAATCAGGGATGGTCAGGAGGGCAGAATTAGAGGAGAGCAGAGATCTCGGGGGGTTGTGGGGCTGGAGGGGGTTAGAAGAGATAGGGAGGGGTGTAGGGACTGGAGGGGGTTACAGAGATAGGGAGGGTGGAGGGGGTTACAGAGATAGGGAGGGGTGTAGGGGCTGGAGGAGGTTACAGAGATAGGGAGGGGCTGGAGGGGGTTGCAGAGATAGGGAGGGGTGTAGGGACTGGAGGAGGTTACAGAGATAGGGAGGGGTGTAGGGGCTGGAGGAGGTTACAGAGATAGGGAGGGGCGAGGGCCATGGAGGGATTTGTAAACAAGGATGAGAATTTTGAAATCAAGGCATTGCTTAACTGGAAGCCAATGTAGGTCAGTGAGCACACGGGGTGATGGGTGAGTGGGACTGGGTGTGAGTTGGGACACGGGGCAGTGAGCACAGGGGGTGATGGGTGAGTGGGACTGGGTGTGAGTTAGGACACGGGTCAGTGAGCACAGGGGGTGATGGGTGAGCGGGACTCGGTGTGAGTTAGGACACGGGTCAGTGAGCACAGGGGGTGATGGGTGAGTGGGACTGGGTGTGAGTTAGGACACGGGGTCAGTGAGCACAGGGGGTGATGGGTGAGTGGGACTGGGTGTGAGTTAGGACACGGGTCAGTGAGCACAGGGGGTGATGGGTGAGCGGGACTCGGTGTGAGTTAGGACACGGGGTCAGTGAGCACAGAGGGTGATGGGTGAGTGGGACTGGGTGGGAGTTAGGACACGGGGTCAGTGAGCACAGGGGGTGATGGGTGAGTGGGACTGGGTGGGAGTTAGGACACGGGGTCAGTGAGCACAGGGGGTGATGGGTGAGTGGGACTGGTTGTGAGTTAGGACACGGGGACAGTGAGCACAGGGGGTGATGGGTGAGTGGGACTGGGTGCGAGTTCGGACACGGGGTCAGTGAGCACAGGGGGTGATGGGTGAGTGGGACTGGGTGTGAGTTAGGACACGGGTCAGTGAGCACAGGGGGTGATGGGTGAGTGGGACTGGGTGCGAGTTCGGACACGGGGACAGCCGAGTTTTGGATCACCTCGAGTTTACGTCGGGTAGAACGTGGGAGGCCGGCCAGGAACGCAGAGCACGTTGGAATAGTCAAGTCTAAAGGGGAGAGAGGCGGGCATGATGGCTTCGGCAGTGGAAGAGCTGAATTCTGTCTTGTTTTCCCCTCCGCCCCCACCCCCAGGATCTCGCCTTCCCCTCGCTGAATGATGGAGAGGCTGAGCATTTCCGTGCATCCCTTCGACGCCTGAATACTGTCGGACAGGTGAGTGAAGGAAGGGTTCGGTGGGTGAGGAAGTGGGATGATCGACCGGGAGTCGATCTAGGAGCTCGCCAATGTGTCTCTGGGCCACGACTGGGTGCACAACAACACCAGCACTTCGATACAGCGCTCGTGGCACAGTCAAATATCACAAGATAAGAAACAGGAGCAGGAGTGGGCCATTCGGCCCCTCGAGCCCTGCTCCTCCATTTAATACCACCATGGCTGATCCAATCATGGACTCGGCTCCTATAAAGGCCCAACTTGTACAGCTCCCGCCCGGAGAAAAAGCATAAAATTAGAAGAAAGGAATCAAAAGGTGACGTCACAGCCAAAGGGGTAAGTGATTGGCTGGTGATTGGTGAGTAGCTTTTCTTTTTCTCTTCTATATCAGTAAGTAACCTGTTAATATTGTCGTCGCCAATTTAAGTGTATCTAAGGGTTAAGGCACGGCAGGAGAGCTCGGTCACGTGATCTGCTCCTCCTGCACCATGTGGGAACTCGGGGACACTTCCGGTGTCCCTGACGACGACGTGTGCGGGAAGTGTGTCCGCCTGCAGCTCCTGACAGACCGCGTTGCGGAACTGGAGCTGAGGGTGGATTCACTCTGGAGCATCCACGAGGCTGAGAATGACGTGAGTATCACGTGTAGCGAGTTGGTCTTACCGCAGGTGAAGGGTCCACAGCCAGCGAGGGAATGGAAGACCAGCAGGAAGAGCAGTGCAAGGAAGGTAGTGCAGGGGTCCCCTGCGGTCATCCCCCTGCGAAACAGATACACTGCTTTGGGTACTGTTGAGGGGGATGACTCATCAGGGGAGGGCAGCAGCAGCCAAGTTCATGGCACCGTGGCTGGCTCTGCTGCACAGGAGGGCAGGAAAAAGAGTGGGAGCGCGATAGTGATAGGGGATTCAATTGTGAGGGGAATAGATAGGCGTTTCTGCGGCCGCAACCGAGACTCCAGGATGGTATGTTGCCTCCCTGGTGCAAGGGTCAAGGATGTCTCAGAGCGGGTGCAGGACATTCTGAAAAGGGAGGGTGAACAGCCAGTTGTCGTGGTGCACATTGGTACCAACGACATAGGTAAAAAAAGGGATGAGGTCCTCCGAGACGAATTTAAGGAGCTAGGAGCTAAATTAAAAAGTAGGACCTCAAAAGTAGTAATCTCGGGATTGCTACCAGTGCCACGTGCTAGTCAGAGTAGGAATCGCAGGATAGCGCAGATGAATACGTGGCTTGAGGAGTGGTGCAGCAGGGAGGGATTCAAATTCCTGGGACATTGGAACCGGTTCTGGGGGAGGTGGGACCAGGACAAACCGGACGGTCTGCACCTGGGCAGGACCGGAACCAATGTCCTCGGGGGAGTGTTTGCTGGTGCTGTTGGGGAGGAGTTAAACTAATATGGCAGGGGGATGGGAATCTACGCAGGGAGACAGAGGGAAACAAAATGGAGACAGAAGCAAAAGACAGAAAGGAGATGAGTAAAAGTGGAGGGCAGAGAATCCCAAGGCAAAAAACAAAAAGGGCCACTGTACAGCAAAATTCTAAAGGGTCAGAGTGTAATAAAAAGGCAAGCCTGAAAGCTCGGTGCCTCAATGCGAGGAGTATTCGGAACCCAGGAGAGGGCTCTGAGCTAGTTGGAGTGGGTGAGAGCTCAGATGAACAGGACCCCAAGAAAGAATGCAAAAGGCAGGAGGCAACAGAGCAGAGTAGCACTGGGGTAAGTGTAAACCACAAGGTGATAGGAAGGGACAATATGTATGAATATAAAGGGGCTGCAGGAGGGGGTCAAAATTAAAAATCATGGTTTAAAAACTAGTATTAAAACACTCTCCCTAAACACACGCAGCATTCGAAATAAAGTAAATGAGTTGACGGCACAAATCATTACAAATGGGTATGATTTGGTGGCCATTACAGAAACGTGGTTGCAGGGTGGCCAAGACTGGGAATTAAACATACAGGGGTATCTGACAATTCGGAAAGATAGACAAGAAGGGAAAGGAGGTGGGGTAGCTCTGTTAATAAAGGATGATATCAGGGCAGTTGTGAGAGACGATATTGGCTCTAATGAACAAAATGTTGAATCATGGTGGGTGGAGATTAGAGATAGTAAGGGGAAAAAGTCACTGGTGGACGTAGTTTATAGGCCCCCAAATAATAACGTCACGGTGGGGCGGGCAATAATCAAGGGAATAATGGAGGCATGTGAAAAAGGAACGGCAGTAATCATGGGGGATTTTAACCTACATATCGATTGGTCAAATCAAATCGCACGGGGTAGCCTGGAGGAGGAATTCATAGAATGCATACGGGATTGTTTCTTAGAACAGTATGTTACAGAACCTACAAGGGAGCAAGCGATCTTAGATCTGGTCCTGTATAATGAGACAGGAATAATAAACGATCTCCTAGTAAAAGATCCTCTCGGAATGAGTGATCACAGTATGGTTGAATTTGTAATACAGATTGAGGATGAGGAAGTAGTGTCTGAAACGAGCGTACTATGCTTAAACAAAGGGGACTACAGTGGGATGAGGGCAGAGTTGGCTAAAGTAGACTGGGAACACAGACTAAACGGTGGCACAATTGAGGAACAGTGGAGGACTTTTAAGGAGCTCTTTCATAGTGCTCAACAAAAATATATTCCAGTGAAAAAGAAGGGCGGTAAGAGAAGGGATAACCAGCCGTGGATAACCAAGGAAATAAAGGAGAGTATCAAATTAAAAACCAAAGCGTATAAGGTGGCCAAGGTTAGTGGGAAACTAGAAGATTGGGAAAATTTTAAACGACAGCAAAGAATGACTAAGAAAGCAATAAAGAAAGGAAAGATAGATTACGAAGGTAAACTTGCGCAAAACATTAAAACGGATAGTAAAAGCTTTTACAGATATATAAAACGGAAAAGAGTGACTAAAGTAAATGTTGGTCCCTTAGAAGATGGGAAGGGGGATTTAATAATGGGAAATGTGGAAATGGCTGAGACCTTAAATAATTATTTTGCTTCGGTCTTCACAGTGGAAGACACAGAAACCATGCCAAAAATTGCTGGTCACAGGAATGTGGGAAGGGAGGACCTTGAGACAATCACTATCACTAGGGGGGTAGTGCTGGACAGGCTAATGGGACTCAAGGTAGACAAGTCCCCTGGTCCTGATGAAATGCATCCCAGGGTATTAAAAGAGATGGCGGAAGTTAGAGCAGATGCATTCGTTATAATCTACCAAAATTCTCTGGACTCTGGGGAGGTACCAGCGGATTGGAAAGCAGCTAATGTAACGCCTCTGTTTAAAAAAGGGGGCAGACAAAAGGCAGGTAACTATAGGCCGGTTAGTTTAACATCTGTAGTGGGGAAAATGCTTGAAACTATCATTAAGGAAGAAATAGCGGGACATCTAGATAGGAATAGTGCAATCAAGCAGACGCAACATGGATTCATGAAGGGGAAATCATGTTTAACTAATTTACTGGAATTCTTTGAGGATATAACGAGCATGGTGGATAGAGGTGTACCGATGGATGTGGTGTATTTAGATTTCCAAAAGGCATTCGATAAGGTGCCACACAAAAGGTTACTGCAGAAGATAAAGGTACGCGGAGTCAGAGGAAATGTATTAGCATGGATTGAGAATTGGCTGGCTAACAGAAAGCAGAGAGTCGGGATAAATGGGTCCTTTTCGGGTTGGAAATCGGTGGTTAGTGGTGTGCCACAGGGATCGGTGCTGGGACTACAACTGTTTACAATATACATAGATGACCTGGAAGAGGGAACAGAGTGTAGTGTAACAAAATTTGCAGATGACACAAAGATTAGTGGGAAAGCGGGTTGTGTAGAGGACACAGAGAGGCTGCAAAGAGATTTGGATAGGTTAAGCGAATGGGCTAAGGTTTGGCAGATGGAATACAATGTCGGAAAGTGTGAGGTCATCCACCTTGGGGGAAAAAAACAGTAAAAGGGAATATTATTTGAATGGGGAGAAATTACAACATGCTGAGGTGCAGAGGGACCTGGGGGTCCTTGTGCATGAAACTCTTTTGAGATAAATTAGGCCCCAGTAATCCCAAAAAGTTAGTTTGCAGGTGCAGCAGGTAATCAGGAAGGCGAATGGGATGTTGACCTTCATTGCGAGAGGGATGGAGTACAAAAGCAGGGAGGTCCTGCTGCAAATGTACAGGGTATTGGTGAGGCCGCACCTGGAGTACTGCGTGCAGTTTTGGTCACCTTACTTAAGGAAGGATATACTGGCTTTGGAGGGGGTACAGAGATGATTCACTAGGCTGATTCCGGAGATGAGGGGGTTACCTTATGATGATAGATTGAGTAGACTGGGTCTTTACTCGTTGGAGTTCAGAAGGATGAGGGGTGATCTTATAGAAACATTTAAAATAATGAAAGGGATAGACAAGATAGAGGCAGAGAGGTTGTTTCCACTGGTCGGGGAGACTAGAACTAGGGGGCACAGCCTCAAAATACGGGGGAGCCAATTTAAAACCGAGTTGAGAAGGAATTTCTTCTCCCAGAGGGTTGTGAATCTGTGGAATTCTCTGCCCAGGGAAGCAGTTGAGGCTAGCTCATTGAATGTATTCAAGTCACAGATAGATAGATTTTTAACCAATAAGGGAATTAAAGGTTACGGGGAGAGGGCGGGTAAGTGGAGCTGAGTCCACGGCCAGATCAGCCATGATCTTGTTGAATGGCGGAGCAGGCTCGAGGGGCTAGATGGCCCACTCCTGTTCCTCATTCTTCTTATGTTCTTATGTTCTTATGAAATGGCATACAAATTGGCCAGAAATAGCAGTGAACCCGGGGACTGGGAGAAATTTAGAACTCAGCAGAGGAGGACAAAGGGTTTGATTAGGGCAGGGAAAATGGAGTACGAGAAGAAGCTTGCAGGGAACATTAAGACGGATTGCAAAGGTTTCTATAGATATGTAAAGAGAAAAAGGTTAGTAAAGACAAACGTAGGTCCCCTGCAGTCAGAATCAGGGGAAGTCATAACGGGGAACAAAGAAATGGCGGACCAATTGAACAAGTACTTTGGTTCGGTATTCACTAAGGAGGACACAAACAACCTTCCGGATATAAAAGTGGTCAGAGGGTCTATTAAGGAGGAGGAACTGAGGGAAATCCTTATTAGTCGGGAAATTGTGTTGGGGAAATTGATGGGATTGAAGGCCGATAAATCCCCAGGGCCTGATGGACTGCATCCCAGAGTACTTAAGGAGGTGGCCTTGGAAATAGCGGATGCATTGACAGTCATTTTCCAACATTCCATTGACTCTGGATCAGTTCCTATCGAGTGGAGGGTAGCCAATGTAACCCCACTTTTTAAAAAAGGAGGGAGAGAGAAAACAGGGAATTATAGACCGGTCAGCCTGACATCGGTAGTGGGTAAAATGATGGAATCAATTATTAAGGATGTCATAGCAGCGCATTTGGAAAGAGGTGACATGATAGGTCCAAGTCAGCATGGATTTGTGAAAGGGAGATCACGCTTGACAAATCTTCTGGAATTTTTTGAGGATGTTTCCAGTAGAGTGGACAAGGGAGAACCAGTGGATGTGGTATATTTGGACTTTCAGAAGGCTTTCGACAAGTTCCCACACAAGAGATTAATGTGCAAAGTTAAAGCACATGGGATTGGGGGTAGTGTGCTGACGTGGATTGAGAACTGGTTGTCAGACAGGAAGCAAAGAGTAGGAGTAAATGGGGACTTTTCAGAATGGCAGGCAGTGACTAGTGGGGTACCGCAGGGTTCTGTGCTGGGGCCCCAGCTGTTTACACTGTACATTAATGATTTAGACGAGGGGATTAAATGTAGTATCTCCAAATTTGCGGATGACACTAAGTTGGGTAGCAGTGTGAGCTGCGAGGAGGATGCTATGAGGCTGCAGAGTGACTTGGATAGGTTAGGTGAGTGGGCAAATGCATGGCAGATGAAGTATAATGTGGATAAATGTGAGGTTATCCACTTTGGTGGTAAAAACAGAGAGACAGACTATTATCTGAATGGTGACAGATTAGGAAAAGGGGAGGTGCAACGAGACCTGGGTGTCATGGTACATCAGTCATTGAAGGTTGGCCATGCAGGTACAGCAGGCGGTGAAGAATGCAAATGGCATGTTGGCCTTCATAGCGAGGGGATTTGAGTACAGGGGCAGGGAGGTGTTGCTACAGTTGTACAGGGCCTTGGTGAGGCCACACCTGGAGTATTGTGCTCAGTTTTGGTCTCCTAACCTGAGGAAGGACATTCTTGCTATTGAGGGAGTGCAGCGAAGGTTCACCAGACTGATTCCCGGGATGGCAGGACTGACATATCAAGAAAGACTGGATCAACTGGGCTTGTATTCACTGGAGTTCAGAAGAATGAGAGCGGACCTCATAGAAACGTTTAAAATTCTGACGGGACAGGACAGGTTAGATGCAGGAAGAATGTTCCTGATGTTGGGGAAGTCCAGAACCAGAGGTCACAGTCTAAGGATAAGGGGTAAGCCATTTAGGACCGAGATGAGGAGAAACTTCTTCACCCAGAGAGTGGTGAACCTGTGGAATTCTCTACCACAGAGAGTTGTTGAGGCCAATTCACTAAATATATTCAAAAAGGAGTTTGATGTAGTCCTTACTACTCGGGGGATCAAGGGGTATGGCGGGAAAGCAGGAATGGGGTACTGAGGGAATGATCAGCCATGAACTCATTGAATGGTGGTGCAGGCTCGAAGGGCCGAATGGCCGACTCCTGCACCTATTGTCTATGTTTTTATGTGTCTAACTGCACGCAGTACTCCAGGTGTGGCCTCACCAATACCCTGTATAAGTGCACGCAGTACTCCAGCTGTGGCCTCACCAATACCCTGTATAAGTGCACGCAGTACTCCAGGTGCGGCCTCACCAATACCCTGTATAACTGCACGCAGTACTCCAGGTGTGGCCTCACCAATACTCTGTATATGTGCACGCAGTACTCCAGGTGTGGCCTCACCAATACCCTGTATAACTGCACGCAGTACTCCAGGTGTGGCCTCACCAATACCCTGTATAAGTGCACGCAGTACTCCAGGTGTGGCCTCACCAATACCCTGTATAACTGCACGCAGTACTCCAGGTGTGGCCTCACCAATACCCTGTATAAGTGCACGCAGTACTCCAACTGTGGCCTCACCAATACCCTGTATAACTGCACGCAGTACTCCAGGTGTGGCCTCACCAATGTGGCTTGTATCACCAGCAATCTTGGACAGATTATACATGATCCATTCTTCGGGCGAGATCCAACGCTTTACCGAAGGAGGCTCTGGACGAGGAGAAGGAGACGGCAAGTCAGAGAACTCGCGTTTGTCTGATCGGGATCAGTACCATCTCCTGGTTATGGTCGTACGGATTTGCGCTATAACTAAGTGTGTTATTTTCCGTCTCAAACTCTGATTAAACACAATATACCCACCGGATTAGTTTACAGTCGAACCTGATTTATTAATGTGACGGGCGATAGCTTTACACTTGGCTGTTTCTAACCGGGCTGTTGGCTGAGATGTACCTGTACCTTCTCTCTGATGACAGTACGCCAAGGACAATGGGGTAAGAGTCCTTGTGGATGCTGAATACACGTACCTCAATCCCGCAATCACCTTGGTCACCGTGGCGATGATGATGCGATTCAACCAAACAGAACCCTCGATCTGGAACACCTACCAATGCTACCTGAAGGTCAGGAGCCACTCCAGGATTTGTTCGGGGTTTAAACCCCCCTCCAGCCACCACTGACTCCGTCTTTAACCCCGTGCTGTACCTGCCCTGGGAGTGTTTGATGGGACAGTGTCGAGGGAGCTTTACTCTGTATCTAACCCTGTACCTGCCCTGGGAGTGTTTGATGGGACAGTGTAGAGGGAGCTTTACTCTGTATCTAACCCCCTGTACCTGCCCTGGGAGTGTTTGATGGGACAGTGTAGAGGGAGCTTTACTCTGTATCTAACCCCCTGTACCTGCCCTGGGAGTGTTTGATGGGACAGTGTAGAGGGAGCTTTACTCTGTATCTAACCCCCTGTACCTGCCCTGGTAGTGTTTGATGGGACAGTGTAGAGGGAGCTTTACTCTGTATCTGACCCCCTGTACCTGCCCTGGGAGTGTTTGATGGGACAGTGTAGAGGGAGCTTTACTCTGTATCTAACCCCCTGTACCTGCCCTGGGAGTGTTTGATGGGACAGTGTAGAGGGAGCTTTACTCTGTATCTAACCCCCTGTACCTGCCCTGGGAGTGTTTGATGGGACAGTGTAGAGGGAGCTTTACTCTGTATCTAACCCCCTGTACCTGCCCTGGGAATGTTTGATGGGACAGTGTAGAGGGAGCTTTACTCTGTATCTAACCCCATGTTGACACTGTCTCTCTGTGTCTCTCTCTCTCTTCCTCTCCCTCTCTCTCTATTCTCTCTCTGTCTCTCTCTTTCTCTCTCTCTGTCTCTGCCTCTGTCTCTCTCTCTCTCTCTCTCTCTATCTATCTCTGTCTCTTTCTCTCTCTACCTCTCTCTCTCTCTGTCTCTGTCTCTCTATCTATCTCTGTCTCACTCTCTCTATCTATCTCTGTCTCTGTCTCTCTATCTATCTCTCTCTCTGTCTCTCTATCTATCTCTCTCTCTGTCTCTGTCTCTGTCTCTCTCTCTCGCTGTCTCTCTCTGTCTCTCTCTCTCTCTCTCTACCTCTCTCTCTCTCTCTACCTCTCTCTCTCTCTCTGTCTCTCTATCTATCTCTGTCTCTGTCTCTGTCTCTCTATCTATCTCTGTCTCTGTCTCTGTCTCTCTCTCTCTCTCTCTATACCTCTCTCTCTCTGTCTCTGTCTCTCTATCTATCTCTGTCTCTGTCTCTGTCTCTGTCTCTCTCTATGTCTCTCTCTATGTCTCTATCTATCTCTTTCTCTCTCTCTCTCTACCTCTCTCTCTCTCTGTCTCTCTCTCTCTACCTCTCTCTGGCTCTCTCTCTGTCTCTCTCTCTCTCTCTGTCTCTCTGTCTCTCTCTCTCTCTCACAGGATGCGTACTCGCTGTTGTCAGCTGATATCTCGAGGGCCTCCAGCCTGGGATATTGTTTTGGGGTGAAGTTGGTCCGTGGGGCATACATGGACAAGGAACGTCAGCTGGCTCGGACCCTGGGATACGCAGACCCCATCCATGAGAACTGGGAGGCCACCAACAGGAGGTGAGAGGGTGGGGAGAGGAGGGGAGGGGGGGAGGAGAGAGAGAGAGGGAGGAGAGAGAGAGAGAGGGGGGAGGGGGAGAGAGAGAGGGGGGAGGGGGAGGGGAAGGAGGGGGGGAGAGAGAGGGGGGGGGGGGGAGAGAGGGGGAGAGGGAGAGGAGGGAGGGGGGGAGAGAGGGGGGGAGGGGAGTGGAGGGGGGAGAGAGGGGGGGAGGGGGAGAGGAGGGAGGGGGGAGAGAGGGGGGGAGGGGGAGAGAGAGAGGGGGAGGGGGAGAGGAGGGAGGGGGGGAGAGAGAAGGGGAGGGGGAGGGGAGGGAGGGGGGGAGAGAGAGGGGGAGGGGAGGGAGGGGGGGAGAGAGAGGGGGAGGGGAGGGGAGGGAGGGGGGAGGGAGAGGGGGAGGGGGAGAGGAGGGAGGGGGGAGAGAGAGGGGGGAGGGGGGAGGGGGGGAGGAGGAGGGGAAAGAGAGGGGGGAGGAGGAGGGGAGGGAAGGGAGGGGGGAGAGAGGGGGAGGGGAGGGAGGAGGAGAGAGAGGGGGGAGGGAGGGGGGAGGGGGAGGGGAGGGAGGGGGGAGAGAGAGGGGGGAGGGGAGGGGAGAGAGGGGGGAGGGAGGGGGGGGAGAGAGAGGGGGGAGGGGAGGAGCGGGGAAGGGAGGGTGGGGGAGGGGGAGGAGGAGAGTTTGGGTGACAGGGTTGAGAGGGATTCGGTGAATTTTCCGAAGTGTATGAATTCTGATTCTCTCTCAGTTACCAGAAGCTGTTGGATCAAATGTTGGACCTGGTTGGTGAGCAGAGGGAGCGATACAGTGTGGTGATCGCGTCCCACAACGAGACCTCGGTCAGACACGCCTTAAACAGGTACTGCCCACCAATCGCCCGGGGTACGGGTCTCTCCCCC